>NC_046158.1:69627-75080 GCF_011064425.1 Rattus rattus
CTACCTAAAGACTATACATGGACTGACCCTGGACTCTGACCTCATAGGTAGCAATGAATATCCTAGTAAGAGCACCAGTGGAAGGGGAAGCCCTGGGTCCTGCTAAGACTGAACCCCCAGTGAACTAGATTGTTGGGGGGAGGGCGGCAAGCGGGGGAGGGTGGGGAGGGGAACACCCATAAAGAAGGGGAGGGGGAAGAGGGATGTTTGCCCGGAAACCGGGAAAGGGAATAACACTCGAAATATATGTAAAAAATACTCAAGTTAATAAAAATAAATAAATAAATAAATAAATAAATAAATAAATAAATAAATAAGAAAGCACAAACTGGGGGAATCCTGTAAATCAAATTTTTAGGACTGCAAAGAGGAACTACAGAGTCAACAAAGGAGTAAAAAGAAAAGGTGGCTATGAATTTTAAAGCAAGGAACCATTAATGGGAGGTGAACAGGAAAAAAAAAGAAAAGGAAAAGGAAAGGACATGACTGCTCCTATGTATGGTCGAGTAGAAAGTTGATTATACATGAAAGAGAGACTATAACCAGAGCCAGGAACATCTGGGAGATAGAGCGGACAGGACCCTGAGCCGTGTGGAGAGAGGAAGGAGGGGGGAAGAAGAGCCAAAGAGATAAAGATGATTAGTGAGAGATGAAAACGACCAGGTAACCAAAATGGTGGGATTATGTAGGAATGGCAGTAAAGGGGATCCCTGCTCCTGGGCTAGTGGGTGAGGTACGCCAGCAATTTGCTGCGACAGGTAGGGACTGAGGTCTGCTGAGAGAAGCCAAGTTAGTTCTGATTTGTTAAATAGACCCCTCAACCATTTGTCCCAAGGTTTCAGACTTAATAGTAGAGAGAAAAATAAAATGATTGAATTATACTTTCAAAAATTATTTTTAAAAGTTGAAGCACAATATTCTTCAGGAACTAAGTGGATGTACTAGAGCGTACTAAGTGTTACACCTTTTCTCTCACGTTCTGTATTTTTAAACAGGTAAAATAATATTCTTGTTAGGCACACACCACCAGTTTGTCTAGATCCTGTGTTGCTTGAGCTAGTACAAATATAGAAATTTAGTTTCTAGAAATAAGTTCAGTTCCTCATCCGGATTCCTGATTGCCCTGACCTGGGATTGGGACACACACACACACACACACACACACACACACACACACACATACACACACACAGATGACCAGTTTGGACTTTTACTGATTGTCTAAAATTGATTTCCTGACTACTTATTTGCCATCGCCAGCTACTGTCAAAGCAGAAAGCCACCAGCACCCTTCCCCAAATCCAGCCAGGTCACTCATTCACTGGTCTGTTTTTCTCCTCACAGACCAGGGTCCAGTATACACCATTCCTTAATGTTGGTTGTAAACCTATAAAGCCACCTTAAGGAGCTTGTAAGGGGCCTGTTCTTTGCTATCGCAATGGGCCCAGTGGCTGATTGTAAACCAGAGTTGTCTCGTTTGTTATGGTTTGGAAACAAATGTCTGGACAATCCTGGTACACAAGTATGTATTTGACCATCCTAAATTCTAATAATCCTGGTTACCATACTACGTACCTCTCCGGTGTTTTAGAGGCTGTCCTCCCTCAGCTACACTCTAATTGGTGTCACATACTATTCCCTAAGCATCAATAAATCCTTTATATGATCAATATTGCTCTTCTACATCGCAGCTTAATACTGGAGTGCTACCCAACATATGAGATGCCTTTTACAGACTCCACAAAATTAACTACAAGGAGATCTTACACCTACATATTAAATGCTAAGGGCAGAACGTACAGAAGGTAATAAAGAAATTAGGGCTCTCTGGTTTGGCATTTGCGAAGGATTTTTCTACACACAAGCCCCTGCCCCAAATGTTTTGTGCAGTTGCAGCATCCATAATAAAGGTATTCAGATACCATCCATGGATCAAAGGAAAGACTAGACCCACAAAGGACCTCACAGGTGGCCATATCTGTTTGGCTGTTGCTTACCCTCCAGCTGCTGGGAAGATCCACCACACTTGTACCCTTTGGTAAGCCGCTCGTTCCTCCCCCTTGTGAGAGATGACCCTGAACTTACCATGTCTGGAATTTTGAGCTTGCCTGAGCTCCCTCACAGTACCCAGCAGATGCACTCAGAAAATATCACACAGAAAAAAATTCATGCCTGCTCAATTACACCTAGAAACATTCAGGCTTGGTAACCGGAAGATCATCCTTCCCTTCTGATTGGCAGGTCCGTGTGGAGGTTCTGATTGGCTAGTGAGTCTTGAGTAACATGAGCACCACCCTTAGGGGTAGAGTGTACTGAAGAGAAACTACCCAGTGGTTCTAGCCTGGCACGGGTCCTTTTCTAGATCTGCAGATTTGCATTTCAGTAGCACTAATGCCTGCCCTTCCGTACTCTACTTGTGTGCCCTCCCTCCGAGCTCCTGGGCGGACCTACAACTCCACATCCCTGTGTTCAGCTGCTTGCTTCTCCCCATTGTGGTAGTGACCCAGTGCTGACCACTTGGCTGATTTGGACCGTGCCAGAGCTCCAGTCAGAGTACTCAGTAGGCACTTAACCTTCTTCACCTGGAATCAGGCTGGATAGCTTTTCGTGCCCATTACTCAACTCACAGTGGAGTTATCAGTCTGTCTCACAAGTGGACCGGTGCCCAGAATATTATCAACTAAAGAGAGATTTTCGGGAATAAGATTTTGTTTAGTGGCTACAGGCTGGATTCAAGTAAACAGCAAGTACTTTTCACCTGATAGTTATGAGACCCCTCAGCGCAAAGAAGGAAACACATGACAAACACTGGAGCACTACTGTTAACCAGCACATCTTCTTCAGTGGGTCTGTAAAACAAACAAAGAACAACAAACTCAGCCATGTTAGTAAAGATTCTGCAGGTGAATAAAAACGATAGAAGGAGTCTCTGTTATGTAGAAAATGGATTTATTAGAATGGCTCACAGGCTGTGGTTCAACTAACCCAAAAACGGGAAAAGTGAAGAATCCGATAGTTGTTCAGTTCATGTGACTAGATGTCTCAGCTGGTGTCAACGACGGGGATGGGGGTACCTGGAAAAGAATGGGGTACAGGAGACGCGAAGAAGGACACCAAGACAAGAGTCTGATCAAGGCAACAATTTTATTTTTCTCCATGGCTGAATTTATACCATAACAGGGGTAACAGAGGGAGGGGGGAAGTGGGAAACATTTACACAGGCCAAGGACACAGTATTCGTGTGGTCAGGGAATCGGCTGATGTTGACAGGATGTTAGAAAGGTCACGGGTTTGTCATATTATTAGGCAGCAGGAGAACTTTATCATATTATTATTTATCTTGACCACCAGATTTGTATTAGACGTCTGCAGCTGGCTGGGGATTTTCCATGAACCTAGTCATACTTAATTCTAACCATAATAATAACATCAACAATGGAGGGCTTCAAGGGCATCACTCCCAACATCTCCCCCTTCCTCATAGTCAAATGAAAAGGTAGCCAAATGGCTGTGCTTGTCCTGGAAATGAGCCCCTCAGGAACTGCGTCTGTCTTAGGTTGGAGTGATATTTGTCACATGGCCAAGAGACTCTGTGGCCAGGGTGTGTCATGGGATAAGGCAGCAGCTAATGGTGGCCGTCCTGTCTTAGGCCCTTTATTCATGAATATATCACTCTCTTACTTGTCATTGACTGTCCAGCTCAGCACACAGGGGTGACAATTCATTGATTTTGTAGCAAAAGCATCAGGACAGCGGGCAAAAAAGAATGTTGGCCTCATTTGGCTGAAGGACAAAAATGTCCCTGCCTGGGCTGGGAGGAGATGTGTAGTCATCCTCCATAGCTGGCCTATGATAATGTACCTGAATAGGTTTTGCTGCTATATTATCTACCTGTTGTTTAATAAAGCTGGTTAAACAATTAAATGTCCAAGGGCCAAAAGATATAACCAAAAGAAGGCCTACTAGGGGGCCCAACAGAGAGGGAAGCAGAGTGGAGAAACAAAGAGAGGTGGAGAAGCAATTTTGATATCAGCTCTCAGCTTTTTCTCTTTCTCATTTTCTCTTTTCTACGCCTTCTCTGCCTTTTTTATCTCTCTTTAACCATATTCTAAGACACAGGAAGTAGCCAAGCACTGCCTTTCTCTCACAAACCAGAATTAATTGTGATTGTTCAAAGTTGGGAAATTAAAGATAAAAAGCCAATCAGGAAGAAGTACACTTGTTAGCATACACAGCTTATGTAAAAGAGGGGTCAGACAATTGTCCTTTTTGATTAACCTCTGACTCTTAAAGACAGTGCAGGTCAAAATTAAAATAGTCAGATATACTTAAAACTCTACTCCATTTTGGATAGATGTGGAAGCTTAAAAATTGAATGAATTTATATGATTTTAGATGTTTACCATGAAATATCACAGAAGGGATGCTACCAGGCAGAGAATTACAATTTGAACTGATATTAAACATCTTAAATAATTTGGAGAAACCTCAGCATTGAATTATAACCATCAGAAAAAAAAGACATGCATAAATATCCCATGCATGTTAAGTCAGAAATAAGCAAACCCCAACTCAGTACAGTACAGCATCAATAACTGAAAATTAAATAATATGTTGATACATAGGAGGAAAAGTAACATGTTGATTGACATTGTTGAAATTCTCAAAATAAATCCAATAGACAATTCAATTTGGGTTCTTTAACAATCATAATAGCATTATCCAAAAAGCCAAACCCTACAAAAGTTATCGCATTGTGGAAGAATACATATCTCAGCTGTCCTGGAGTGGGTGGTAGAGCTTCCAATTCCTCTTGTGGGGCGGCAGTGGTCTTGAAGTGGTGCAGTTCTTTGAGCAAGCAGCTCCTCTCGGTGGAGTGCAGGCTGTAGACGAAGTCTCATGTGCCCTGCACCGTGTTCAGCGCCTCCCTGGGCTCCTTCTTTGGATCAGTGCCCAGAAGCCGGAGAGTAGGAAAGTACAGGCTCTTTTAACAATTTTATGGTAAATATAATCCCTTTATCAGTACGTGATTGAAACATTCTAAGACCCCACGTATATCCACGTGTCCAATCCTGGTTTCAAAACGCGGAGGTAAATTTAATATTTAGGGGGATGCACCATCCCCTTGTTTTAGAATTAGAATCTTCACAATGGGAATCTGGAACATGCATATTAGCAGGATGGGAGGTATTGTAAGTCAAAACAACACAGTGTATTAGGTCATAAAATTCTTTTTTTTTTTTTCTTTCTACTTTTTTTTTTTTATTAACTTGAGTATTTCTTATGTACATTTGGCAAACATCCCCTTCCCTCCCCCCCCCCTTCCTTATGGGTGTTCCCCTCCCCATCCTCCCCCCATTGCCGCCCTCCCCCCGACAGTCTAGTTCACTGGGGGGTTCAGTCTTAGCAGGACCCAGGGCTTCTCCTTCCACTGGTGCTCTTACTAGGATATT
>NC_046158.1:75180-80285 GCF_011064425.1 Rattus rattus
GCCCTCCCCCACTGTCAGCCCTCCCTCACTGTCAGCCCTCCTGCAAAGTCTCAGAATGTGGACAACGTGAGAGCAAGTTCTTTGCGAGTGACTTCTAGTCCAGTTCTCAGCTCAGCCCTTGTTCTCGTCTAAACCTTCGCAAGTAAACTTGTACGGGCACGCTAGTCTCTGAGCATCTATTGGAACCACCTGCTTCCGGTTGGCTACTCTGATGCAGCATCCTACAGAGTCTTTCATCTGCATGCCACTTTTACAATCACCTAATTAAAAAATTATCTAAAATTTAAATTAAAAAATTAAAGGTTAATTTTAAGAGAGAGACTCTAGAGACGTTCTATGGGGATGTGTGCACATGCACATGTGCATACATGCATGCTTGCCATAATGCATGCATGCTGGGTGGCGTCCTCCTCCGCTGTCCACCTCTTCCTCTGAGGCGAGGTCTCTCCTGAACCTGAGGAGAGGTTTGCGCTGTTAGGCTGGGAGCCAGAAAGTCCCAGAAATCCTTCTTTCTCTTCCCATCGTGGAGTTGAGTTTACAGATGTTTGCTAGGTCATCCATCTTGATACCTGGGAGCCAGGAGCCAGACACTGGTCCTCGGGCTTGCAATTCGAGCTCTCCAGCCCTAACTTTGTTTATTTATTTTTAATTATTTAAATTTTTTGAGACAGGGTCTCACTGTGTAGCCCTGGCTGTCCTGGAATTTACCCTGTTGACCAGGCTGGCCTCGAACCCACAGAGATCCTTTAACCACTACCTCCTGAGCGCTGGGGTTGAAGGTGTGAGCCACCATGCCTGGTCAACTAACTTTGGGAGACAGGGTCTGCACATGTGTCCCAGCCTGGCCTGGAATTTATCCTCCTCACTCTTCTACCTCAGAGTACGGAGGCAACAGGGATGTACCACACTCAGTTCTGTGTTTCTAGATCTTTTCCTGATAAAACAGGTTAAGAGTTATATGGTTAGGTTTTGTACCTCAGTGACTCTGTTCGGGATGCTTTTGCTGTGCCAAACAAAACTCAAAATGAGGAGGAATCTTTTGGCTCCTGGCCTCAGACACCTCAGGATCCATGTGTAGAGAATCCGCTGGAGCAAAGTCACTTACATCACAGTGGCCAGGAAGAAGAGAGAGAGAGAGAGAGAGAGAGAGAGAGAGAGAGAGAGAGAGAGAGAGAGAGAACAGAGGTGGACCTCCCTCTCTCCCCTACTCTCTCACACGTGTATAATTACTAATCTAGGTGTTTTTCAATCCAGTTAAGAATCAAGACTAATCATCCAGTGGGGCCTTTAATCCTGACACTCAGGAGGCAGAAGCAAGCAGATCTCTGTGAGTTCGAGGCCACCCTCATCTACATAGTGAGTAATACTCTGAAGAAAAAAAAAAAAAAAGACTATCACAAACAGCCTCAAGGCACGCACACCAAGAAAATAGGTACCACTGAGTCCAGTAGGTTGATTTGGGTTTCTCCCATGAGGCAACAGGATGGGATTGTCCCAGGCAATGCGCAGAGAACAGTTGGCTTGAGGAATGCTGGGAAATGGGGGTAGGGGTGAGGTGAGAGGCACAGGACTGGAGAGAGCTAGTTAGGACAAATGGGAAGGGTGGAAGAAGTGGGGCTAGGGTACGGAGAGGACTGGAAGAGGGAAGCAAGTTTCTATCCTTCTGATGGACAGGTAGAAGGGAGACAGTGAAGGCAGGAAGTCTACCAGTCATTCCTCAGAGGCAAGCAGAACAAGCCGCAGCCAAGGAGATGCCTGGTACAGGGTGAAGTGGAGGTCCATGGGGAAGACTGCACAGAGAGAGACTTGTAGGCTGCCCAGGGTGACTTCGTGGTGACCAGGAAGGACACTCTGAGTGGGGACAGAAGGGTGCTGAGCAATCCCAAACTCTTCTGAGGAAGAACTGTGCCCAGAGGGCAGGGATGGGCAGAGCCACACAGGTGAGGGACTTCGGGGTGGCACTTCTGGGTGACGTGGAAATATCATGACAGCAATAGCCACAGAGAGGGAGACAGGAAGAATAGAGAAGGAAAGGGAGGAAGAGAGGGGGCTAGAATCCAAGCTTGCTGGCACCCCGCACCGTCGGCTCCATCTCAGTCACCCGGGTGGGCACTTGGACCTAAGCCTCTATAGAATGTTCTAGCCGTGTAGCTCTGAACAGGGAAAAAGTTCAGAAAAGCCAGATTCACAGGTGCTAGCTGCTCCACGCGGAGGCCCAGAGGCAGGCGCAAGAGTCTCATATTGGACACAGTGGTGGCCTTTGGTCCCTGTAAGCTCAGAGGCCCAGAAGAACCTCTGTTGGCAAGGGGCCTCTTCCAAGCCACCTGCTGTCGGCTGCCCCTGCCAGCCCTGGATGCCTGGGGAGCAGGCAGGAGAAACCATTTCCCTGAACCCCAGCTGGGTGAGGGGGAGCAGGCTACACTGCAGCTCTCTTCTTTGGTATCTTCTGCCCAGCAGTGCGCAGGCAAGTCCCACGGTGTCCTCCCTGTCCTCTGGTATGCTGGAGAATGCTGTTCCCTGCATGGGTGTGTAGTGCATCCTATGAGTGTGCTGTGCTCCTTATGAGTGTGCTCTGTTCCTCCTGAGTGTGTCATGCTCCTAATGAGTGTGCTGTGCTCCTCTATGCTCCTCATAAGTGTGCTGTGCTCCCCTTGAGTGTGCTGTGCTCCCCCTGAGTGTGCTGTGCTCCTCATGAGTGTGTTGTGCTCCCCATGAGTGTGCTGTGCTCCTCATAAGTGTGTTGTGCTCCCCATGAGTGTGCTGTGCTCCTCATAAGTGTGCTGTGCTCCCCCTGAGTGTACTGTGCTCCCCCTGAGTGTACTCTGCTCCTCATAAGTGTGTTGTGCTCCCCATGAGTGTTCTGTGCTCCCCATGAGTGTGCTGTGCTCCTCCTAAGTGTGCTGTGCTCCTCATAAGTGTGCTGTGCTCCCCCTGAGTGTGTCATGCTCCTTATGAGTGTGCTGTGCTCCCCTTGAGTGTGCACTCCTACACACTCAAGGCATTCTGTAAAGCACTTGGAAGCAAACACGAACACCAGCACACCCTGAAATACCCAGCACTTGGAGGAGCTGTGTGTACATGTGTGTGCAGAATATATGTGAAACCTGTGTAATGATGTTCACAGGGACGATGAAGCTACACACAAATGATACACAGGCATGCAGGTTGTTCCATACCCACCCATCTCTGTCCTTCACTGTGAAGCCAGGCCCACATGCAGGAGCATTCGCCCACACACAAATGCAACCTCACCACCAAGCACCAGCAGATGCACACTGGCACATGCGAGACACACACAGGTGTCTGTGGACATAAATGCACACGGGCATGCCAACCCCCACTCAGCACGGCAAACACAGAATGTCTGCACACGCACACGCACCTGGAGACCTACAGCAGGTACCGTCATGTCACAGGCGCTTACCCACTACACCTGCAGAGACATATGTGTTCTCACATGTCTACCCATGCATACTGGGGCGTGGGTGTTCCCACTCCCCGGGATGCCCCCATGAGCACAGGCCCCGGCCCCCGAGTCACAGAGACACACCCTGCTTCTCAGCACAGACATTTGCTGTGTGGAATATTGAGAACTCCCGCATCCCCACAGAAGGTTGCCCCAGGCAGTCATCTGTGGGATTCTACAGTCTCCCAACTGGTAACTAAACCGCCACCTGTCCCAAGCCAGGGAGCATCAGTCTCCACAAATCAGGAAGCAGTTCCCTATCTTCCAGTCTCTCCCACCAGCCAGCCAGGACAGACACCTACTCCCCTCTTCTTCACACTTTCCAGGTTTCCGGGTCCCAGAGGGGAGACAGAACAACACCCCCCTTCACCCCACATTCCTTTCACCCCCATCCCTCTAGCTTTCTTTCCCTTGGGCAGCAGGCCAGGGTTGCTGTGGCCAGCAGAGTGGCTGACACCTCTCCTGTCCCAAAGGAGTTCAGATGCTGAGGACCACCTGGTTCTGTATCCCCCTCTGCCCCCATTGTGGGAAAGGCCGGGAAGTCAGGAAGGGTGGGGAGGGCCGATGAGCCCTTAGACCCAGCCCATTTGTCCGTTTGATTGACTGACTTGGTGGGGTTTTGGTTTTGTTAATAGAGATTTAGAGACCTAGTTGTTTTATCCTCAGCAGTTGCGTCTGGGGTGGATATGTGCGTGTGAGTGCAGGTGCGGGTGCCCATGGAGGCCAGAGGAGGAGCACCAGGTCCCCAGGAACAGGTGGCCATGATGCACATTGGTGCTGGGAACAGAACGCAGGTCACGTGCGTGCTCTCCATTGCTAAATCGTCCCTCCAGATTTTGTCTGTTTCGTGTGGTGGGTTGTCTGATGCTGGGCTAAAAGAAAAGGGGTAGGTATGGCTTAAGGTATGACTTGGGATCTCAGGCAAGGACCACCAGAACAAGGGAGGGAGGACAGCCTATTGGAGGAGGAGCGGCCCAGGCGGGACAAGGCAAGTGATATCCCAGGGCTATTGATGAGAAAATAGACAAAATCGCACAGAGGATTGGTATCTGCCCAGCTCTGGTGCTTTAAGGCTTACTGTAAACCTAAAGGTTTTTGTGTCTTTTATTTGGGAACTATATGGTCCAAAGTGAGGCAAATCCCCCAAAATACTATTTATCACAACAGTTTTGCTTTGTTTTGAAGCTCCCGGACAATTTTATCAGAATTCAAAAGAAGCATCCCAGTCAGGTTTAGTGGTGGGCACCTTTAATCCCAGTACCCAGGAGGCAGAGGCAGGTGGATCTCTGTGAGCTCCAGGACAACCTCGTCTACATAGTAACTTCCCTGTTTCAAAAAAAAAAAAAAAAAAAAAAAAAAAAAAAAAAAAAAAAAAAAAAAAAAAAATCCAAGAAAGAAAGACAGCCTGCCAATCTCAGCAACTGCCAAGACAAGGTCCACGGTGGAGAGAGAAATTTCAGACCTTTTGAGCTTACATGGAAGTCAGGCATGCGGTGGACCCACAGGGTGGGGATGGGGGCTTTAAAGAAAGAATGGAAAAGAGAAAGGGGGGACCCTTGGGGTAATAATGAGGCTCTGACCAGCATCTAAAAGAAATAGAAGAGAAGAAAGAAGAAGTCAGAACTTCTTGAGTCAGGAC
>NC_046158.1:80385-192885 GCF_011064425.1 Rattus rattus
CTCCTCCTCCTCCTCTCGCCTCTCCCTCCCTCTGCTCTCCTCGCCTCTCCTCTCCTCGGCCTCCTCTCTCCGCTCCTCCTCCTCTCCTCTCTCTCTCTCTCTCCTCCTCTCTCCTCTCCTCTCCCTCCTCCTCTCCCTCCTGCCTCTCCTCTCCTCTCTCTCTCGCCTCGCTCTCTCCTCCTCTCCTCCTCTCCCTCCTCTCCTCGCCTCTCTCCTCTCCTCCTCCTGCTCTCGCCTCCTCCTCTCCTCCCCTCTCCCTGCCTCTCCCTGCTTCCTCGCCCCTGCCCTCCCTCCTCCTCTCCTCCTCCTGCTACGCTCTCCTCGCCCGCGCCTCTCCTCTCTCTCTCTCCTCCTCCCTCGCCTCCTCGCCTCGCCTCTCCTCCTCCCTCTCCTCCTCCCTCCTCCCTCCCTCCTCTCCCCGTCCTCCCTCCTCCTCTCCCTCCCTCCTCCTCCTCCTCTCCTCTCCCTCCTCCTCCTCTCCCGCCTCTCCTGCTCCCTCCTCCCTCCTCCTCCCTCTCCTCCTCCCTCCTCCCTCCTCCTCTCCTCCTCCCTCTCCTCTCCTCCTCCTCCTCTCCCTCTCCCTCCTCTCCTCTCCGCTCCTCCCCCTCCCTCCTCCCCTCCTCCTCCTCCTCTCCCTCCTCCCCTCCTCCTCCTCCCTCCTCCTCTCCTCCTCCTCTCCTCTCCTCTCCTCCTCCTCCCTCCCTCTCCTCTCGCCCTCCTCCCTCCCTCCCCGCCCCCTCTCTCCCTCCCTCTCTCTCCTCTCCTCCTCCTCTCCTCTCCTCCCTCCCCTCTCCTCTCCTCTCCTCTCCTCCTCCTCTCCTCTCTCTCTCCTCTCCTCTCCCCTCCTCCTCTCCTCTCCTCTCTTCCTCCTCTTCCTCCTTTTCTCTTCCTCCTCCTCCTCCTCTCCTCCTCCTCCCCTCTCCTCGCCCTCTCCCTCCTCTCCCTCTCTCCTCTCTCTCTCTCCACTCCTCCCTCCTCCTCTCTCCTCCCCCCCTCTCTCCTCTCCTCTCCCCTCCTCTCCCCCCTCCTCCTCTCCTCTCCTCCCTCTCTCTCTCCTCCCTCCTCTCCCTCTCCTCGCCTCGCCTCCTCCCTCTCCCTCTCCCTTCTCCTCCCTCCTCCTCTCCTCTCCCTCTCTCCCCTTCCTCTCCTCTCCCTGCTTCCTCTCTCCTGCGGCCTCTCTCTCCCTCTCTTCACCGCCTCTTTCCACCCCTTTCTTTCTTTTATTTCCAAGACAGGGTTTCTCTGTGTAACATAACAGCTCTAGATGTCCCGGAACTCACTTAGTTTGCAGATGAGTCTGGCTCACACTCACAGAAATCTGCCTGCCTCTGCTGCCCAAGTTCTGGTACTAACGGTGTGCGGTGCACCGTCATGCCCAGCCAAAAACCCAGTTCTTCTTCCTTGATACTCTGAGGGTCAGAATTTGAGAACAACTTCACTAGGGGATTCTGGCTTGTATCTTATGGGTTTGTCATCAAGTGTCTGTATGGCTGTGGTCATTTTTGTTTTGTTAGCTATATTTATTTATTATTTATCATCTGTGTGTGTACCTGTGTGAGCATCTGTATGTGTATGCGTGTTGGTAGGGGCACACATGAGCCTCAGAGCACATGTAAAGAGAGAGGAGCGTGGGACTTGGTTCTCTCTCCTATGTGGGATCTAGGGATTGAATTTGGGTCGTCAAGATTGTTGGCAAGCACCTGCTATACTGTGTAGGGTCCTAGTTATTTGATGAAGGCTTATTGGGGCTGGAGGTTTTTTTTTTGTTTTGTTTTTTTTTTTTTTTTCTGAGACAGTCAGTGTAGGTTGTTGGAAGGAAAACACTATTGACCTCCACATGCGCTCCAAGCAACAGGGAGGTGGCTGTGTCTCTTATGATATCACCTCAAGGATTCCATGTTGGACTAGGGATGTGGCTCAGTTGGGAGAGTGCTTGGCTAGCATGTGAGAAGCCCCGAGTTCAGTACCCACACAGGCATGGGACCAGGTCCAGTATCAAATACCTGTAATCTCATCACTTAGAGAGAGGGAGGAGGATGATAAGCGTGCAAGGCCATCCTTGGTTACACAGAGAGTTGGAGGAGAGCCGGAGACACTATTTTCTTTTTTAACCCCTGTCATTCTAGTGTATGCTCTTGGCCACCCAGATTAACCCTGACACTATTCTGGAGGGACCAGCACAGCGGGCATGAGTACAGGAAGCAAGGACTGCAAAAGCCATCTCAGAGAACACCTAGCTCTCCATGCAACTGTCCACAGCCACCGCTGCCTTCTCTACCCATGAACCAGGCTATTCCCTGCCAAGGATGCCATTCTGCTAGGACTCCAACACCCCATAACAATTATTACTTTACTCATTAGCCAGGATTGTGTATCACTTCATCAGTCCCATTAAAAACCTTTCCCCAAGAGCTAAGAAAGGGCTAAAATAAGGCCAGGAGGAACAAAGAGAATTAGAGGACGGCACTCCTCCTGGGGGGGGGGGCGGGTCCCCTGTACTGATGGCAGTGGAGAAGAAGGAGAGGGGGTGGGGTGCTCATCATCTATTTGTAGTAGTGAATGTTTCCTGCTAAGCCCTTACTCACCTCCCTGCACCCCCCTTACAGGAGAGGGGGGGCATGTTGCTACTCTATAGCCCTCACAGTTGATCCCTGGAGTGAAGGGGCAGCTCCTGACATCTTTGTCCTCCAGGGTAGTGTAGCCCACATGGCTGTGAGCACCATAAGCCTGTCATGGGTTCAACGGCTTCCATGTTCTAAGTCTGCCTCTGGGCCTCTGTCTGGGCCTCACCTGGGGCTGGGCACATGGCAGACGCTCGGGAGAGTTGAAGGGACAAACGAATGGGTGAATGCCTTTCGGTGGAGGGTAGGTCTGGGACCTTGGCACTTTGTGGACCACCCCAATATAGCCCCAACCATCAGGAACTCAATCTCAAAGTCAGGCCCCATGAATGTCTGTCTGTTTCTAAATACCCGTTTCCTCCAAGAGTTGACTCCAAACTTCCCTCTAAAGTTGTTGGGGACAGCACAGGGGTCAAGGGAAGAGAAGCAGGTGCATAAATATGGGTCCCATGTGGACAGGACACTAGGGATCTATCAGGTCTCTGGTTCTGGAGGCCCAGAGCTGGGGCTGGAGTGGACTTTAACAATTTGAGAACATGGAACCTTCCCTGTTGAGTATAAAATGGCACTGGGTTGCTAAAGAAACCATTGCAGCATCCTAGACACACAGGAAGGCAAAGCAGTTCCTCGAGAAAGACTTCCCACCTCGTCAGGTTCAGTGGATAAGCCTGTAATCTCCCTCAGGAAACTGAGGCAGGAGGATGGCTGTGAGCTTCAGACCTGTTTGGACTGTTTTAACGCCCCTGGCTCCTCAAAGACCAATTTTAGGTCTTCCTGCCCACATCTGTCCCCCTGAGGGGCATGGGTACTTGTCACTGTGTGTGGAACACGTCTGTGTACATTTCCTGCCACACGTAAATGTTTCGTCTTAGAGGTAAGCACCCTCTTCTCTGAATGCCCCGCCCCTACCTGGATGGCCTTGTCTTTATCACCTCCCCTCTGCACACGTGCACACTCAGCAGGCATAGGGAGGGAAGTATCTTCCCCACCCTCCTCACACCTAGGCACGGGCACCTCTCAGATTTCCCACAGCAGCCTCCTCCCCCGCACCCGTGTGAGTCTTACCTGTCTCTCTCCTCAGCGACAGCAGCGGCTCAGCACAGAGGCCGAGTAAACACCTATGGTGAGTCAGTGTGTGGACACAGGAGGCCACTCTGCAGAAGCATTGAGGTTTTTCGTTTATTTGGTTGGTTTGTTTGGTTTGGGTTGGGTTGATTTTGGGGTTTTCGAGACAGGGTTCCTCTTGGCTGTCCTGGAACTCCCTTTGTAGACCAGGCTCGAACTCACAGAGATTCGCCTGCCTCTGTTGTCCCAGTCTTGGGATTAAAAGCATGGACCACCACCCGGCTGGTTGGTTTATGTTTTGAAATGGCCTGGCTATGTATGTATCCTAGGCCTGGTATGTAGCCTAGGCTAACCTAGAACTCACTATAGACCAGGTTGGCCTCCAACTTCACATAGTCATCTTGCCTCTACCTCCTGAGTGCTAGAATTACGGGTGCCTGGCAAGGGAGACAAGACGGTCTTCCTGTCCAGCCCAGAAATTCATCTGCGGTCCAGGCTGGAAGGTACTCTGAAGATAATTCCAAGATAATTGGTAAGCACGCCACATGGGAGCCAGTCAGAAACGCTGTGTCTGAGGCCATACGCAGACCCTCACTCAAAGCCTGTTTTCAGAGAAGATATCCAGGTGACTCGTGCATGAAATTCTCCAAAAATAAAATATTTCTTTTTAAAAATAGAATAAATCATGTTAATTAAAAAAAAAAAAAGTTGAGAAGCTTTGCTCTAGTGGCCTTCCGCCCATTTTCTAGACCAGCACACCGAGGGACAAGACACCTTCCAGAACCGGGTCCTCATCTATGGACGTCCTTGAAGTCCCCGGCTTCCCTACCTCTCTGGTTCCACTCTTCTTCCCTGAGATCCTTGGGTCGTCTTTGCAAGGCCCACGCGCGCCCCCTGGTGGGAACCGGAGGAGACTCCCTGTCCAAGACCAAAATAGGTAAAGAGACTTGTCCCCTGGTTTAAAATGAAGCAGAAGGCAGAGAACAGCGGGGAGCCTGCAAGTCGGGAAGTAGTGAGATAACATTTAGTTTAAACAAAGTCTGCAGAGTTGACGT
The DNA here is from genome assembly GCF_011064425.1 of Rattus rattus. Classification (NCBI taxonomy): domain Eukaryota; kingdom Metazoa; phylum Chordata; class Mammalia; order Rodentia; family Muridae; genus Rattus; species Rattus rattus. The sequence continues at coordinate 85,127 of NC_046158.1, forward strand.
TGGTCTGACTGGGCCTCCGAGCACCTTCTCCAAGCCTCTGGGGGGTGTTGTCCCTCTACCCGGTGGTGTGGGCGGTCCACTGCCATGACAGGAGACGCTTGAAGCAAAGACCAAGGTCAGAGCTGCAGAACTGGGCGCTGAAAATGTCTGTGACCTCCCCGCCTGAGCCCAGGGCCCAGGCCAAGCCTGAGCCACTCTTAAAGGGGCTTTCCCCTCCCACCGTGTGGAAACAGCAGAGTCCACTCCATACAAGGAGCCAAGAGGCCCAGAGACTTGTGTTTATTAAAGTGCCCAAACAGCTAGTGCTGAATGGTCCGGGTCTGAGGAAGGCTGTGACCTATTGGTCAATAAAGCACTGGCTTCCATGTGTCCAGGTCTGAACCAAGGTTCTGAACCAAGTCAGGCCTGACCTTGGAGCAAGGCAGGAGGACTGTGCGTTAGAGGCCAGCCAGGTTATATCCTGAGGCCTTACTCAAACAAGGAAGCAAAAGAATTATGCTTAATAAGGGCAGTGTCTGTGCCTACAAATATGACAACTCTGGGTACCTCACATGAATGAAATCATGCAATATTTACCAATCTGTCTGCCTCATTCCAAAGGTTCATCCTCATTGTAGTAACATCAGAATGCTGTGTTTCCCTACGAATAATATTCCTCTGTGTGTGTGTGTGTGTGTGTGTGTGTATGTGTGTGTGTGTGTGTGAGAGAGAGAGAGAGAGAGAGAGAGAGTTTTAGTTAGTTAAGTGTGTGTGTATAATTGTTTTAGTTAGGTAAGTGTGTGTGTATAAATGTCTTAGGTAAGTATGTGTCTGTGTATGTGTGTGTGTGTCTGTGTGTGTGTCTGTGTCTGTGTATGTGTTGTGTGTGTCTGTATGTGTTGTGTGTGTGTGTGTGTGTCTGTGTCTGTGTGTGTGTGTGTGTGTGTGTGTGTGTCTGTGTGTGTGTGTCTGTGTGTGTGTGTGTGTGTGTGTGTGTGTGTGTGTGTGTGTGTGTGTGTGTGTGTGTGTGTGTGTGTGTGTGTGTGTGTGTGTGTGTGTGTGTGTGTGTGTGTGTGTGTGTGTGTGTGTGTGTGTGTGTGTGTGTGTGTGTGTGTGTGTGTGTGTGTGTGTGTGTGTGTGTGTGTTTGTGTGTGTGTGTCTGTGTGTGTGTGTCTGTGTCTGTGTGTGTGTGTGTGTGTGTGTTAGGTGTATTAGTTAGGGTTTTATTGCTGAGAAGAGTTGACCATGGCAGCTCTTACAAAGGAAAACATTTAATTCTGACTGGTTCAGAGTACCAGAGGTTTAATCCATGACCATCATAGTAGGAAGCATGGTGGCAGGTCAGCAGACATGGTGCTGGAGAAGGCGCTAAGAGTGCTACATCTTGGGGGGCTGGGGATTTAGCTCAGTGGTAGAGCGCTTGCCTAGCAAGCACAAGGCCCTGGGTTCAGTCCCCAGCTCCAAAAAAAGAAAAAAAAAAAAAAGAGTGCTACATCTTGATTTGCAGGTAGCATAAGAGAGCTATGAGCCACTGGAGCCAGGGCTTGAGCTAAAACCTAAAAACCTGTTCCCACAGTGTCCACACTTCCTCTAATAAGGCCTTACCTACTCCAACAAGGCCACACCCCTTAACAGGGCCACTCCCTATGGACCAAGTATTCAGACATTCGAGTCTGTGGGGGAAGAGGGAAGGCGTTCCTATTCAAACCACCACATTCTACTCCTGGCCCTCATAGACTTGTAGCCACATCATAATGCAGAAATGCGTTCAGTCCAAATCCAAAAGTCCTCATGGTATCACCGTCTCAACCATGTTCAAAAGTTCGAAGTCTCTTCTGAGATTCATGCAATGTCTTAACTGTGATCCCCTGTAAAATCTAAATTAAAAAAGAAGATCGATTCTTCCAACATACAGTGGCACAGGATATACACTTCAGTTCCACAAGGGAGGAAGGGAACATGGTGAGGAAATACCGGACCAAAACAAGACCGAAAACCAGCTGGGCAAACTCCAAATTGCATCTCCATGTTTGATGTCAAAGCACTCTTTAGATCTCCAAATCCTTTCAGCTTTGTTGACTGCCACACACTTCTCTCCCTTGGGCTGGTTCCTCTCACTGTGAGTAGTCTTCTTGGCAGGTATCCACGGCTCTGGCATCACCAACACTTTGGGGTTGCCAAGGCAATCCAGGCTTTACCATCAAATATCCACACAATGGTTTTTCTAGGCCTCCGTAGACACCCTGACACAGGTCTGACCTCGGTGGCTTTTCTAAGTCAAGGAGGAAGATTCCATAACCTCCCTTGACTCTAAAGCCAGAACCACGTGGTTCTACTGCATGCTGGGGGCTGGGACTTGGCCCCTCATTCAATTACATCGTTACCAGATTTCTGTTTTCAGTGGTTTCCTTCACTGCCTCAGCTTGGCTGTCTGTAGACCAGGCTGGCCTTGAATCTATTGGCCTCAGTCTCCTGAGTGCTGGGATTAAAGGCGAGAGCCACCACACCTGGATCTAAACTGTTCTTTAATTCCTTTTCACGTGGGAAGTTTAGCGGGGCCGGGTCTTGCCCTGAGGTCACCAATCCCTTTATTCCATTTAACCTCCGGCTTTTCTTTAGTCTGTTTATCTCCCGGAGCAGAGGCTATGGTTCCATTCCCCTTCCTAGTGCTTCTTTTCTCTGCAGTCCGCTCGCTTTGTACTTTTCCTTGCTCGGCTTGCTCCTTTTTATTTAAGCTCCTCATAAACGAGAACACTAATAACTACACGACAGAGTCTATAGCGGGCTGCTTTGAGATTTCCTTTGCCAGAACAATTAATCCAAAACTCAATTTAGCCTCAGGCGGATTTTTCAGACAGAGGCAATAGAATCCATATTCTTCACCAAAATATCAGTCTCTAGAATACTAATACTCTTTTTTCTGAAACCTCTTGTGCCAGGACCCCACAGTTCAAATAACCCTTAGCATCACTATCTTCCATGTTCCTACTAGGCTGGCCCATTAAGCCCCCCACCCCCCACCTTAAAGCATTCGACTGCTTTTCCGATGCAAAGTCCCAGAGTCCACATTCCTTCAAACAAAAGCTCGGACAGGCAGATCACAGCGATATTGATGCCAAGTTGCTTAGTTAGGGGTCTATTGCTTCAACAGAACACCACGACCAAAAGGGAAGTTGCGATGGAGCATGCTTATTTGGCTTACACATCTATATTGCTTGCTGTTCATCACCAAAGGAAGTCAGGACAGGAACTCAATCAGGGCTGGAACCTGGAAGCAGGAGCTGATGCATGGAGGGGTGCTCCTTCCTGGCTTGCTTCCCCTGGCTTGCTCAACCTGCTTTCTTATAGAACCCCAGCCCAGGGATGGCACCACCCACCCTGGGCTCCCCCCAACCCCCAAGTCACTAATTGAGAAATTGCCTTACAGCTGGATCTCGTGGAGGCTCCTCCCTCTCTGGTGATTCTAGCTCGTATCAAGTTGACACACAAAACCGGCCAGTACAGGAGGTGAAGACAAATATTTTTTTAGTGCTGAGGAATTAACTCAGGTCTATAGTAAGCAAGTGCTGTACCATGAAACACATTCTTCCCCTTGGTTGTGTGTGTGTGTGTGTGTGTGTGTGTGTGTGTGTGTATGGTGTGTACTGAGGGTGGGAGGTGTGTATATGAAATATGTGTGCACAGGTGTGTACATGCATGTGGGGGAGCAAGGCTGGCATCAGACGTCTTCCTTAATTACTTACCACACGATAAATCAAGACAGGGTCTTTCAGTTGGAGCCAGGGCAGCTGATAAAGTCAGTCTGGCTAAGCAGCTTGCTCCAGGGATCCTGTCTCTACCTGAGTGCTGGAATCACAGACTAAGCTGCCACCCTCCCCAGCATTTATTCAGGAAATCCTAACTCCAGTCCTCACGCAGGGCAAGGAGCTTAACCACTGGGCCATCTCCTCATTTGCTACCTTATTTTTTCAGACAAGGTCTCTCACTAAATATATAGGAGCCTGTTTCAGCTAGGCTGACTGGCCAGTGAGCCTGTGTGGTGGTTTGAAAGAGAATGGCCCCATAGACTCATATACTTGAGTATTTGGTGCCCAGTCGGTGGAACTATTTGGGAAGGATTAGGGGGTGTGTCCTTGCTGGAGGAGGTGTGCCACTAGAGGTAGTCTCTGAGACTTCAAAAGTTCACTAGATTCCAGTGATCTCTCTCTCTCTCTCTCTCTCTCTCTCTCTCTCTCTCTCTCTCTCATTCACCCCCACTCCGCCTCCTACTTTTGGATGATAATGTGAACTCTCTGTTGCTCCAGCCAACACCATGCTGCCAGTCCTGGACACTACCACCCTGGAACAAAGTCCAGTGGACTATGATCCTTTATAAGCTGCTTTGGCTATACTGCTTTATCCCAGAAATAAAGTAACTAAGATGTCCCTAACACAAGATACAGATGTGTGCCACTTTGCCTCGCTCTTAAGTGGGTGTTGTGATCTAGGCTCAGTTCTTCCTGCTTTGTCAGTGTTCTGTTGTTGTGAAAAGACAGCGTGGCCATGGCTTCGCTGGAAGGTAGCGCCACTTCCTGAAGACTGAACATTCAAGTACAAGAGCCCAAGGCCGTTCTTAGTCAAACCGCCAGGCTCACACAGCAAGTACTATAGTGACTGCTCCTAGCTTCTGTCGTCGTGTGGTGACCAAAAGCAAGTCGGGAAGAAAAGGTTTATCTGGATCGCATCTTCACACCACAGCCATCACTGAGAGAAGCTAGGACGGGAACTCAGGGTAGGAACCTGGGGGTCAGAACTGAACGAGAAACAATGGAATAACGCAGTTAACTAACTAGCTCTTCCTGGCTCACTCGGCCTGCTTTCTAATACAGACCAGGCCCACCTGCCCAAAGATAGCACCCCACAAGGAGCTGTGAATCCCCACATCAATTAGTAATCAAGACATGCCCTCAGATATGCCAATCTGATGGAGGCCGTTCTTCAGTTGGGGTTCCCTCTTCCCAGGTGTATATCTGGGTTTGTGTCTCGTTGACAGCGGGAGCTAACACTTACTGAGCTATCTCCCATGCTCCCTTTCTCTGTTTCCTTTTTGTTGTTGTTGTTGTTGTTTTGTTTCCCCTTTTAGACAGAATCTTACTATGCATTCCTGATTGGCTGGAGTTTGCTGTGTAGACTAGGCTGGCCTGGAACGCACGTGCCCCCAGAATTAGGCATGTACCACCGTGCCTAGTCTTTGTTTTTGTGGGGTTTTTTTAGCTGGATATTTTATGTATTTACATTTCAAATGTTATCCCCTTTCCCAGTTTCCCCTCCAGAAACCCCCTAACCCATCCTCCCTTCCCCTGTTTCTATGAGGGTGCTCCCCCAGCCACCCATTCCTGTCTCCCTGCCCTGGCATTCCCCTACACTGGGGCACTGAGCCTTCCCCAAGACCAAGGACCTCTCCTCCTATCGATGTCCAGCAAGGCCATCCTCTGCTATACATGCGGCTGGAGCCATGGGTCCTTCCATGTGTATTCATTGGTTGGTGGTTTAGTCCCTGGGAACTCTGGGGAGTTTGGTTGGTTGATATTGTTGTTCTTCCTATGGAGTTGCAAACCCCTTCAGCTCCTTCAGTCCTTTCTCTAACTCCTCCATTGCGGACCCCGTTCTCAGTCCAATGATTGGCTGTGAGCATCCGCCTCTGAATTTGTCAAGTTCTGGCAGAGCCTCTCAGGAGTCAGCTATCTCAGACTCCTGTCAGCAAGCACTTCTTGGCATCAACAATAGTGACTGGGTTTGGTATCTGTATATGGGATAAATTCCCAGGTGTGGCAGTCTCTGGATGACCTTTCCTTCAGTCCCTGCTCCATAATTTGTCTCCTTATTTCCTCCTGTGAGTATTTTGTTCCCCCTTCTAAGGAGGATTGAAGCATGCACACTTTGGTCTTCCTTCTTGAGTTCATGTGATCTGTGAATTGTATCTTGGGTATTCTGAGCTTTTGTGCTAATATCTACTTACCAGTGAGTGCATACCATGTGTGTTCTTTTGTGATTGGATTACCTCACTCAGGATGATATTTTCTAGTTCCATCCATTTGCCTAACAATTTCATGAAGTCATTACTTTTAATAGCCGAGTAGTACTCCATTGTGTAAATGTACCACATTTTCTGTATCCATTCCTCTGTTGAAGGGCATCTGGGTTCTTCCCAGCTTCTGGCTATTATAAATAAGGCTGCTATGAACATAGTGGAGCATGTGTCCTTGTTATATGTTGGAGCACCTTTTGGGTATATGCCCAAGAGATGTATAACTGGGTCCTCAGGTATGCTATGTCCAATTTCCTGAGGAACTGCCAGACTGATTTCCAGAGTAGTTGTACCAGCTTGCAATCCCACCAACAATTTCTCCACATCCTCGCCAACATCTGTTGTCACCTGAGTTTTTGATCTTAGCCATTCTGATTGGTGTGAGGTAAAAATCTCAGGGTTGTTTTGGTTTGCACTTCCCAGATAACTAAAGACGTTGAACATTTCCTTAGGGTCTTCATGGCCATTCGATGTTGAGAATTCTTTGTTTAGCTCTGTACTCCATATATAATAGGGTTATTTGGTTCTCTGGAATCTATCTTCTTGAGTTCTTTGTATATTTTGGATATTAGCCCTCTATTGGATGTAGGATTGGTAAAGATTTTTTTTCCCAATCTGTTGGTTGTTGTTTTGTCCTAATGACAATGTCCTTTGTCTTACAGAACCTTTGCAGTTTTATGAGGTCCCACTTGTCGATTCTTGATCTTAGAGCATAAGCCAGTGTTTTGTTCAGGAAATTTTCCCTTGTGCCTGTGTTCAAGGCTCTTCCCCACTTTCTCTTCTATTAGTTTCTATAATAGAAACCTTCTATCGGGTTTTATGTGGGGGTCCTTGATCCACTTGGAGTTGAGCTTTGTAGAAGGAGATAAGAATGGATCGATTTGCATTCTTCTACACGCTGACCTCCAGTTGAACCAGCACCATTTGTTGAAAATGCTGTCTTTTTTCCATTGAATGGTTTTAGCTCCTTTGTCAAAGATCAAGTAACCATAGGTGTATGGGTTCATTTCTGGGTCTTCAATTCTATTCCATTGATCTACCTGCCTGTCTCTGTACCAATACCATACAGTTTTGGGGTTTTTTTTAATGACTATTGCTCTGTAATACAGCTTGAGGTCAGGGATGGTGATTCCCCCAAAAGTTCTTTTATTGTTAAAAATAGTTTTTGCTATCCTGGGTTTTTTGTTATTCTCTTTCTAACTCTATGAAGAATTGAGTTGGAATTTTGATGGGGATTGCATTGAATCTGTAGGTTGCTTTTGACAAGATGCCCATGTTTGCTATATTAATCCTGCCAATCCATGAACATGGGAGATCCTTCCATCTTCTGAGATCTTCTTCGGTTTCTTTCTTCAGAGACTTGAAGTGCTTGTCATACAGATCTTTCACTTGCTTGGTTAGTGTCCAAGGACCTTCCCCTGATGAATAAAGATTTCAGCAGACCAATAACTGGGCAAGACATAGGCCTGACTTCCAGGTTGGAGGAGGGAAGAGAGGAGGAGAAAAGGGACTTGAAGGTTTTTTGTTTTGTTTTGTTTTGTCTTTTTGGAGGAAAAGATTTGGGATACAAGATGTACCAAACTGTAGGCCCCAAATTAGGTGGCCTCCTGGTGGACCTACCACTAGAGGATTCAATGTCATACAGCATACTAATTAGGATGTTAGCTGTTGGGGCAGCATTTGTGTCATGTACCTGTTGAGTCTAAAGTAAGATTGTGTGGTGTTTCCCTTCTTCACGTGGTGACTTAACTGAGTTTCAGAGAAAGGCACGATAGCAAGGCATCCCAGCCAGCCACAGAATTTGGATGCATGGGACTGGCCATGGGAACATAGCGAGTCAGGTGGAAAGATTTTGGGAGCCCCAGGCCAGAGAGTCTGCTGAGGTGAGAACCATGTGGCCCAGGGTAGTGTGGCATGGTGTCGTTTTTATTATTTAATGCAACAGGTTAGAGTCACACCAAGATATTTTATATTATTTGTGACTATTGTGAAGGGTGTCGTTTCCCTAATCTCTTTCTCTGCCTGTTTATCCTTTGCGTAGAGGAAGGCTACTGATTTGAGTTAATTTTACATCCAGCCACTTTGCTGATCTCTGGTGGAATTTTTGGGGTCACTTAAGAATACTATCATATCATCTGCAAATAGTGATAATTTTGACTTCTTCCTTTCCAATTTGTATCCATTTGACCTCCTTTTGTCATCTAATTGCTCTGGCTAGGACTTCGAGTACTATATTGAATAAGAAGGGAAAGAGTGGGCCTTGTCTAGTCCCTGATTTTAGTGGGGTTGCTTCAAGTTTCTCTCCATTTAGTTTGATGTTGGCTACTGGTTTGCTGTATATTGCTTTTACTATGTAATGTTTATGTATGGGTCTTGAATTCCTGATCTTTCCAAGACTTTTATTATGAAGGAATGTTGAATTTTGTCAAATGTTTTCTTAGCATCTAATGAGATGATCATGTGTTTTTTTTTTTCCTTTGAGTTTGTTTATATAGTGGATTAAGTTGATGGATTTCCGTATATTGAACCATACCCTCATCACTGGGATAAAGCCTACTTGATCATGATGGATGATCGTTTTGATGTGTTCTTAGATTCGGTTTGTGACTTATTGAATATTTTGCCATTGACATTCATTCATAAGTGAAATTGGTCTGAAGTTCTCTTTCTTTGTTAGGTCTTTGTGTGATTTAGGTATGAGCATAATTGTGGCTTCATAGAACAAGTTGGATAGTGTTCCTTCTGTTTCTATTTTGTGGGATAGTTTGAAGAGTATTGGTATTGGGTCTTTTTTGAAAGTCTAGTAGAATTCAGCACTAAACTCATCTGGCCCTGGGGTTTTTTGGTTGAGAGACTTTTAATGACTGCTTGTTTAGTGGTTATAGGACTGTTTAGATGGTTTATCTGATCCTGATTTAACTTTAGTACCTGTCTAGAAAGTTGTCCATTTTATCCAGATTTTCCAGTTTTGTTGAATATAGGCTTTTGTAGTAGGATCTTTTTTGTAGTATGATATTTATAATTTCTTCAGATTCTGTTGTTATGTCTCTTTTTTCACTTCTGATTTTGTTAATTTGATACTGTCTCTGTGCCCTCTGGTTAGTCTGGCTAAGGGTTTATCTATTTTGTTGATTTTTATGAAGAACCAGCTCTCAGTTTTATTGATTCTTTGTTTAGTTATCTTTGTGTCTACTTGGTTGATTTCAACCCTGAATTTGATTATTTCCTGCCATTTACTCCTCTTGAGTGCATTTGCTTCTTTTTGTTCTAGAGCTTCCAAGTGTGCTGTCAAGCTGCTGGTGTATGCTTTCTCCACTTTCTCTCTCTCTCTCTCTCTCTTTCTCTCTTTTTTTTTTGAGACACTCAGAGCTATGAGTTTTCCTTTTATCACGGCTTTCATTGTGTCCCATAAGTTTGAGTATGCTGTGTCTTCATTTTCATTAAATTCTAAAAAGTCTTTAATTTCTTTCTTTATTTCTTCCTTGACCAAGTTATTATTGAATACAGCATTGTTCAGCTTCCATGTGTATGTGGGCTTTCTGTTCAGCCTTAGTCTGTGGTGATCTGATAAAATGCATGGGATTATTTCAATCTTCTTGTATCGTTGAGGCCTGTTTTGTGACCAATTATATGGTCAGTTTTGGAGAAGGTACCATGAGGTGCTGAGAACAAGGTGTTGCTGTAAAATTATAAAAAAACAAAACAAAACAGAAAACAAAAACAAAAACTGTCTTTTACCCTCACTAGATCTGGCACCATAGTGCCCCAAGATATCTGGTAGATATCTTAATCTCAGTCAGTTAAAACCTCTCACCCGCTTTGCTCCATCCCATATCACACTGCCGATGGCCTCTCTCTGAGCCTGGCAACAATCTCTCTACCCATCCAGTTCCCAAAATAGGCTGCCATCATTCCAGAAACACACATTCCCAGCTCCGTGGCGGCCCAGTGTCTCTAGTCACCCCACACTCTCTTAAACTTAAATCGCTACATGAAAGAACATACAACACAATAACCTCTGATCCAAGTGATAAGATATAATTGCCCACCTAAACATACAAAGCCCTATACACATCCATCCCTTAAGAATATTCATAACAGGGGTTGGGGATTTAGCTCAGTGGTAGAGTGCTTGCCTAGCAAGCGCAAGGCCCTGGGTTCGGTCCCCAGCTCCGGAAAAAAAAAAAGAATATTCATAACAACCTATAAATACAGAGTGGAATCTTAACATTAGCCTCCATGTTCTCTCTGCGGCTTCCTCTGCCTTCTGCTTCCATTCCAGTCTCCTCCTCTTCCCTCAAACTTTTCTCCCGCCCATCCTTCCTTCTTGTCCAATGACAGGCCTCATTCTATCATGTACCTGCCTCACCTGTATGACATCCTACAAGAAGGTATATTCTTTTGTTTTAGGATGAAATGTTCTATAGATATCTGTTAAATCCCTTTGGTTCATAACTTCTGTTAGTTTCACTGTGTCTCTGTTTAGTTTCTGTTTCCCTGATCTATCCAGTGATGATAGTGGGGTGTTGAAATCTCCTACTATTATTGTGTGAGGTGCAATGTATACTTTGAGCTTTAGTAAAGTTTTTTTTTTTTTTTTTTTTTTTTTTTTAATGAATGTAGGTGCCCTTGCATTTGGAGCATAGATATTCAGGATTGAGAGTTCATCTTGGTGGATTTTTCCTTTAATGAGTATGAAGTGTCCTTCCTTATTGTTTTTGATAACTTTTAGTTGAAAGTCGATTTTATTTCATATTAGAATGGCTATTTCAGCTTGTTTCTTGGGACCATTTGCTTAGAAAATTGTTTTCCAGTCTTTTACTCTGAGGTAGTGTCTGACTTTGTCACTGAGGTGTGTTTCCTGTATGCAGCAAAATATTGGGTCCTCTTCAGGTATTCAGTCTGTTAGTCTATGTCTTTTTATTGAGGAATTGAGTCCATTAATGTTGAGAGATAATAGGGACCAATGATTGTTGTTTTCTGTTATTTTTGTTGTTAGAGGTGGAATTATGCTTGTGTGGCTATCTTCTTTTGGTTTTGTTGAAAGATTACTTTCTTGCTTTTTCTAGGGTGTAGTTTCCTTCCATGTGTTGGAGTTTTCCATCTATTATCCTTTGTAGGGCTGGATTTGTAGAAAGATACTGTGTAAATTTGGTTTTGTCATGGAATATCTTGGTTTCTCCATCTATGGTAATTGAAAGTTTTGCTGGATATAGTAGCCTGGGTTGGCATTTGTGTTCTCTTAGGGTCTGTATGATATCTGCCCAGGATCTTCTGGCTTTCATAGTGTCTGATAAGAAGTCTGGTGTAATTCTAATAGTCTCCCTTCATATGTTACTTGACCTTTTTTCCTTACTGCTTTTAATATTCTTTCTTTGTTTTGTGCATTTGGTGTTTTGATTATTATGTGATGGGAGGAATTTCTTTTCTGATCTAGTGTAATTGGAGTTCTGTAGGCTTCATGTATGTTCATGGGTATCTCTTTCTTTAGGTTAGGTAACTTTTCTTCTATAATTTTGTTGAAGATATTTACTGAATCTTGACTCTCTTCTATACCTATTATCCTTAGATTTGGTCTTCTCATTGTTTCCTGGATTTCCTTGAAGTTTTGGGTTAGGAGCTTTTTGCTTTTTGCATTTTCTTTGACTGTCGGGTCAGTGTTTTCTATGGCATCTTCTGCCCCTGAGATTCTCTCTTCTATCTCCTGTATTCTGTTAGTGATGCTTGCATCTATGACTCCTGATCTCTTTCCTAGGTTTTCTATCTGTAGGGTTGTCTCCCTTGTGATTTCTTTATTGTTTCTATTTCCATTTTTAGATTCTCGATGGTTTTGTTCAATCCCTTTGCCTGTTTGGTTGTGTTTTCCTTTAATTCTTTAAGGGATTTTTGTGTTTCTTCTTAAAGGGCTTCTATCTGTTTACCTGTGTTCTCTTGTATTTCTTTAAGGGAGTTATTTATGTCCTTCTTAAAGTTCTCTATCATCATCATGAGATATGATTTTAAATCTGAATCTTGTTTTTCCAGTGTGTTGGGGTATCCAGGACTTGCTGTGGTGGGAGAACTGGGTTCTGATGAAGCCAAGTGGCCTTGGTTTCTGTTGCTTAGGTTCTGGTGCTTGCCTCTTGCCATTTCGGTATCTCTGGTGTTAGTTGGTCTTCTTGTTGTCTCTGACTGCAACCTGTCCCTCCTACAAGCCTGTGAGCCTGTGACCGTAGGAGTGACAGCTCTCCTGGGAGACCAGCTCTCTCCAGGTAGGATTTGAGTCCAGAGAGCTGTGCCACAGGGTTAACTCCGGGGCACAGATGGAGACCAGATGGATCCTGTCCCCTTTCTTTGGTATTTTAAGTCAAGAGTCTCAGCGTGAAGCTCAGACTGGATCATAATCCTTCTGCCTCAGTTTCCCAAGTGCTGGGACTATAGGTGTGTGCCTCATACCTGACCTGAAAGATAGATTTTCCTTCTAACATTCTAAGTTCCCAGATCGGATCCCCACAACAGAGGACAGATTAACAAGAGGAACATGCATATTAATTTTACATAAATTTTATATACATTTTTGTGACGTGGGGAAACTGGGTAAGGAAATGGGGAGCCGAAGAAGCAGGCACAAGGTGTGCACAGAGTTGGGAGAAGTTGGGGAGTCATGGAAGAGACTGGTGGGATGAATGTCCCACATGTGACCAGTGAGGAAATGTCAACAGGCTTTTCCATTCCGGATCCTCTCCATGTCCCTCTGTCTTCCAATGGAGACAGTGACGGGTCCTCTCATGGGGAGCTTCTGGGAGTGACTTCTGAAGAGCAACAGGAAGTCTTTCTTTTCTACACAGGCCATTTCACAGTGGCTTTTGGCTCCAAGTATTCAGAGGCCATATTAGCAGGTAGCATGTTTTGCAAGTCCAGCACGTTCCACCCTGTGATGGGCACTTGGATTCACTTTTCCTCTGGGCTGTTGGGAGCAGTGGAGGCTTGGGTATCTGCAATGCCAGTCAGCTGTGAGAGCACACACAGGTAGGGGTGGGCTTGCAGGATGCCAGGTTAACTTTTTGAGCCACTGCCAAACTGTTTTCCACTGTGATTTGTGCTCACCATCATCGGTACGTCATACGGGGAAGCCGCCAGCTCATGCTTCCCAGGGGTGGCCCTGCTGTTGACTCTGTTGCACAGGGGACAAGACTCAGAAGGATAGAGTCTCATGCCCCACACAGCCTAATAAGCACAGAGCTCATAGGGAATGGTTGTCAGGATGGCTCAGTGGGTAAGGGTGATTAGCACCAAGCCTGATGACCTGAGTTCCATCCCCAAGACCCACATGACAGAAGGGGAAAATTGACTTGTATATGCTTTTCTGTGACCTTCATACCTGTGTTGGGGCACATGTGTGCACCCACACATAAATACATGAAAATTAAGTAAAAAATTTTAAGAAGGGGTAGGAGAGACAGCTCAGTGTTTAAGAGCCCTGGCTGCTCTTCCAGAGTTCCTGGCTTTCAACTCTTAGCACCCACATTGTCTTAGTTAGGGTCACTATTGTTGTGATGAAACCACGATCCAAAGAAACTAGGGAGCAAAGGGTTTATTTTGCTTACACTGCCACACTGTAGTCCCTCACTGAAGGAAGCCAGAATTGGAATTCACACAGCGCAGAAACCTGGAGACAGGAGTTGGTGGGCAGGCCATACTTACTGGCTTGCTCACCACGGCTTGCTCAGCCTGCTTTCTTAAAGCACCCAAGACCCAGGATCTCCTGTCCAGGGAAGGCAAAATTCAAAATATGGTGGGCCCTCCCCCATCAATCACCAATTAAGAAATTCACTACAGCTAGATCTTATGGGGGCAGTTTCTCAATTGGCCTTCCCTCCTTTCAGGTAACTCCAGCTGGGGTTAAGTAGACACGAAACCGCCAGTTCCGCAGTGGTTTCTCGCAACCACCTATGACTCCCGTTCTAGGGAACCCAATGTCATCTTCTGTCTTTGAACAGCAGGCACACACGTGGTACACAGACATACATGTAAAAAAAAAAAACACCCATAGACATGAAATAATTTTTAAAAAATTAAGAGGAGGAGGGGACCAGAAGCCACAGACGGCGTACGTATTTCCTGTTTCTCTCCATGTGATGCCCTGTGCCACACAGGAGTTCTTGCATGCTCAGAGGGTTGGATTAGAGCTGCTCTAGCCGGTCATGCTAGGGTTAGTGCTGAGGCAGCAGGCTGCACAGTGAGACCAGGTCGAGCCACGTCCACAGCAAGGTTAGCATCTGCTGCTTACTGGCTTGCCCAGGCAGGGCAAACGACTTAATTCTCCTAAGCCTGTTTTCTCACTGCACAAGGGGAGGGCGAACATCGCCTCAGAGAAGAGCAGTGACCAGGGTGCCAATCAATGCTGTGCATCAGGTCACTACTGCTACCGTTAGCGAGCGACAGGGACAAGCGTTGAGAACCTACCGAACCTTGCTTTTCTTCTCTGCATGTTGGAAAGTTAGGGTCAGTTTGTGCCTGGCTTGAGAACAGTGGCCAGCCCAGAAGATTCCCTTACCACATGGGCTGGTGAGAGTTGGGGAATTCAGGGACCAGGGTTGAATGGGGTTCTCATGCGAGCCTCTGTCCAACGCCCCTAACCCACCCACCCTAGGCACTTCCCTGCATGAGGGCCTTCTAATCACAGGGGTCTCTAACCTCTGAGGAAGCCCTGCTTCTCTTGGGCCTGCTCAGATTGACCTTTCACCGGGGCTCAGACTTATCACCAAGGAGCACCATCCCCCTCCAAGAAGTACCACCAACTCCTCGTTCACATCAAAAACCCTTGCAAGATTAGACTCTGGGCCTGGTAAGCAGCTGGCTGCTGGCATTCTCTCCCATCACAGGAAGGCAGACAAACTACTTCCAAGACAGTGCCAGGATTTGCCCAGGATGCTGGAGATCAGTGTGAGGTGTTTGTTCTGCTGATGTCCGCAGCCAGAGGCGCTGCCTGTGTGGTCATAGAGCCTGCTATCTAGAGCAGTAATAACCACTGGCAGCAGATGGGGGAGTAGGCTCAGAGGGCTAAGTGGCCAGTCAGCCTAGGAACTTTGTTGACAGGTGAAGTTTTTTCCTCACTCTAATGTTCCGTGAGCCTGTTTAGACTGGGCTCTGTGTTGGGTGTAGAGATACAGTGAACAAGGCAATGGTCAGATATTTGTGCAAGGCTAGTCATAAGAATGAATGCAGGCAGCAGGGCAGTGGTGGTGCATAGCAGGCGAATCTCTGAGTTCGAGGTCAGCCTGGTCAACAGAATGAGTTCCAGGACAGCCAGAGCTATACAGGGAAACCCTGTCTGGTGGTGGGGGGGGGGTGGGGGAGTAAATACAGGGCCAGAAAGCACAATGAACTTATTGTCTCTAGAAGCTAGGAAAAAAGGTCCTTTGTCCATCAACCCATCCATCACCCACCCATTGTCCATCACCATCACCATCACCATAACCATCACCATCTGTCTATTAACCACTCACCCGTTGGTCCATTCATTAGTCCAGCTCTGTACTTTCATGGTGCTTATCCCTGCCACTCTACTAACAATTACAGTTGTGACTGACAGAATCAATCTTATCAACAGCCTTATTACATTACTAATAATTTATTTACAGGAAACATGAAATGCCCAGAGTCAGGGTTTTCCAGAATCAGGACACAGCAGTAGTTCTAAATGTGTCTTACCTTGACAGCCCAACTCTCCCTGCTTGGGACAACTGTGCCATGATTGGGCTCTGGAAGGGACCTTGCCCCAGGCTGTGCGTTTCATAGCAAACAAGCTGCATCTTTTACAGCAGGAGGAAGATGGGGTGGTGTGTGTGTGTGTGTGTGTGTGTAGAACATTTAATTAAGTATACACCTGTGGGATGATGTCACAGGTGAGGCAGGTACATGATAGAAGGAGGCCTGTCATTGGACAAAAAGAAAGGATGGGCGGGAGAAAAGTTTGAAGGAAGAGGAGGAGACTGGAATGGAAAGGAGGAAGAAAGGAGGGAGAGAGAGTGAAGCCGTGGCAGGACAATATGGCGGGTGACGTTAAGATTCCATGCTGTACCTTTACAGGATGGATGTGTATTGGGTTTTGTATGTTTAGGTGGTCAATTATATCTTATAAATTGGGCCAAAGGTTATTGTGTTCTGTGTTCTTTCTTGTAGCTTTTTAAGTGTAAGAAAGTGTGGGGCGGCTGGTCTGGGCCACCACAGAGTTGGGCTGTGTGTTTCTGGCATGGAAACCTGCCTTGGGAACTAGATAGGTAGAGAGATTGCTGACGGCTCAGAGAGAGGCCTTTGGCAGTGTAATATTGGATGGAGCAGAGCGGGTAAGACGCTTTGCTGACTGAGAATTAAGATATCCAGCAGATATCTTGGGGCACTGGGGTGCCGGACCTAGTGGGGAATAAAGACAGTTTTTTATTTTTTACAATTTTACAACAACATACACCAATCAGAGTTTTTCATGATTTTGTCTCTGCTGGGTGCCCCGATTTTTGTTTTCTGTTGATGTGATAAAATCCCCTGACAAGGGGCTGAAGAGATGGCCCAGTGCTTAAGAGCTCTGGCTGCTCTTCCAGAGGAACTGGATTAGATTTCCAGCACCCACGTGCCAGAACCCGCTGTAACTCCTGTTCCAGGGGATCCAATCCCCTCGTCTGCCCTCTGCGGGTAGCAGGCATGTGGTGATCATGCACGTATGAGGTCAAAACACCCCTACACATAAAATAAAGTGTTAAATACTATGACGATAAGCCGTTTGTGGAGAGGGGGCTGGTGTGATGGCTCAGGGGGTGAAGGAGCTTGCTGTCAAACCCGACAACCTGAGTTCAATCCGCGAGACCTACACAGTGGAAAGAGCAGCAACGGTTCCTCCAGATTGTCCCCTGACCTCCACACGCAAAGTGTGGCATGTGCACACATACAAAAATTGCTTATTTTGGTTAACTGATCTTAAATTGTTGACTCATGCACGTGCGCGCACGTGCACACACACACACACACACACACACACACACACATATGTCATTTAAAAAAAAATCTCAAGGGGGCTGGAGAGATGGCTCAGCGGTTAAGAGCACTGACTGCTCTTCCAGAGGTCGTGAGTTCAAATCCCAGCAACCACATGGTGGCTCACAACCATCTGTAATGGGACCTGATGCCCTCTTCTGGTGTCTGAAGTCAGCGACAATGTACCCACATACATGAAATAAATAAATAAATCTTTAAAAATAAAATAAAATAAAAAAATCTCAAGGGAGAAAGGGCTTATTCTGGTCCCCTGAGAAATCACACCACTCCACAGACCTGGTATAAAGGAATTTTATTTGGCGAGAGGGGAGGGGGGGTAATGAGGACCTGGAGAAGGGAACAGAGACAGACTGCAGACAGAGTCCCAAGAGCAGAGAAAGGGGGGAAAGAGGACAGAAGAAAGAAAGAGAGGAACACGTGGGAACACAGAGAGAAAAAGTGAAAGAGAAGAGGAGGAAGAGAGAGGAAGGTGAGAGAGAAAAGGAGGAGAGAGAGACTCTGATAGTGAACGGTCCTCTTACATGCTGCAGCGGACACACCCGGCCGTCAATGGCGGCTGGTGATGACGCAAGCTGTTGCTAGGTCCCTGTTGCTAGGCACCTAGGAGGAGCCTAATGGAATCCCTTGTAAACCAACAAAGACAGTGCAGAGCGTCCTCCATTTTGTATCCTTGCCGAGGCCATTTCGGGTTTAACCAGAGTTTCATCTACTTGATGGAGAATCGTAAGAAAAATTACCCAACTCTATTCTAGGAACCCCAGGTCAGGATGTCCCAGCTAACTTAGGCTACCAGCTTAACTTAGCTTATCTTAGCTAACTGATCTTAAATGGCCTGCTTGGGCAGAACTTCCTCCAGCTAACCACTTACCTTCGCTTCTGTTAAACTGCTTAGTTCCGCAACGCTCCCCTGCAGCTGCTGAGGGAAAATGCCCGCTCTGTAGACAAGGTTGGCCTTGAACTCACAGAGATCCCGGAGTGCTGGGATTTAAGGCAAGTGTCACTGCTGCCCCGGGTCTTAGTATTTCCATATCACGACTCTGCGGGCGGCTTCTCTTCCTTTTTTCAGACACTGGCTGAGGGTGACTTGGAATCACACGTTGGCTGCTCCTCATTCATACGTCTTAGGTCACTTACTGTTAGTCAGTGTCTGGGATGGTAGGTGGGCTAGGGGCTTTTCCATATGGCTATTTAAATCACCTTCGCACATGAATGTGTGTGAAGTGTGTGTGTGTGTGTGTGTGTGTGTGTGTGTGTGTGTGTGTGTGTGTGTGAATGTTTGTGTGTTGGCATGCACCATGGTGGAGGTCTGAGGACAAACCTGGTGTCCATCCATCTTCGCCTTCTTCTCATTTAGAATCAGGATCTCTTTGTCATTCACTACTGTGTACTCCAGGAAAGCTGGCCCATGAGCTTCCTGGGATTCTTCTGTGTCCTTCTCCAGCCGCCCTGTAGCAGTTCTGGAACTACAGACCCATGCCAGAATGCACAGTTTAACGTGGGCTCTGGAGATTTGAGCTCAAATTTCCATGCTTGCACTGAGCCGTCTCCCCAACCTGGACTTCACATGTCAGCTGGAAGGCTCTCAGAGCTTGGAGATTTGATGTCTATGGCTAGGTGCTGGTGAAAGAATAAAGGGTGGGCCACCACCACCATCATCATCATCACCACCGCCATCATCTTCATCATTATCACCATCCTCAATCGTAGTCTTCATCCTCTGGAGGTCGAGGAAAAGACCTCCAGTCTCTTACATGGTTGGTAGTCACTGGCTGGTAGCCATCTGGGGGCAGATCATGGAGGAAGACTTAAAGTGAGGCCGGTCTCAGGTCCTCGGCAAGAATAGTGTCCTGGCTGGTTCTATGTCAACTTGACACAAGCTGGGGTCACCACAGAAAAGGGAGCCTCAGTTGGGGAAAGGTCTCTATGAGATCCAGCTCTGAGGCATTTTCTTAATTAGTGATCTATGGGAGAAGGCCTGGCCCATTGTGGGTGGTGCCATCTGTGAGCTGGTGGTCCCGGGTTCTAAAAGAAGACAGGCCGAGCAAGCCATGAGATGCAAGCCAGTGAGCAGCACCTCTCTGTAGGGCCTCTGCATCAGCTCCTGCTCCAGGTTCTAGCCCTGCTTGGGTTCCTGTCCTGACTTCCTCCAATGGTAGATAATGTTCTGGATATGCAAGCCAAATAAACCCTTGCCTCCCTAACTTGCTTTTCAGTCAGGGTGTTGAGTTGTAGCAATAGAAACCCTGGCTAACACGAATAGCAAATGCTCTTAACTGCTTAGCTGTCTCTCCAGCCAAAGTGCATGGTCTCCATTTCCATTGTCCCCTCATCTCTTGTGCCCAGGCCCTGAGGCCTCTGGTACACTGCAACTCCCTCTTCTGGTACCAGTAGCCGCAGCCAGGGGGACTATTTTTTAATCAATGGACATCCTTGTGTTTAGGTTATTTTTATTTATTTCGAGAGCTCAAACCCCTGGTAGGCCTCCTTCCTCAGCCCTGTGGGTCCTGGGTGTGCCTCTGCCCTCCATTATCCAATACTGTCAGTGAACCTCAGGGCTTCGTGTGTAGTAAACAGGCCCTCTAGCAGTGGAGTTGCTCCTTGACCCACACTGCTCTCCCTGCCACTTTGGTAGCCTTCACTCTCATTCGCCCTCCTATTTTGACTTCCGGCGTCATCGTGAAGAGACTCTTCAGATTTCCCCACATCTCTGCCTTGACCTCTGGCTCTGACCCTGGCTTGGCCTCTCTCCTGCTTTCTCCAGACTGTGCCTCTTCTCCCCCACCCCCCACCCAAGGTTCCCATCTTCTCTCAGTCCACACACTGTCTCGTCCATGGTTTCAGTTTTCCTCTCCAAGTCCACCCCCCCCCCGGCCCGCCCCGCTGTCGCTACCCGCACGCCCGCAGAGCACAGGGAGCCTGCACTCTACACTTGCTCTCCAGCTGTCTCAGCCACTCAGGATCATCACGCCAAAAGCTGGGCCACGCTTCTCCTTGTCTCCTTCCTAGCTCCACCATCTGTGTAGCGTCAGCCTTCCCTGTCCCATTTTCTCAGTTTCCTACCCTCAATGACTCACCAAGGCCCGTCGACTTGACCTCTTTTGACAAATCCCCCGTCTGTTCACACATGTGTCATTCCTAAAACCCTGGCCTCAGTCTCCTAGCAGATGCCTACCCTGAGCCTTGTTACTGTCTTCTTCGGTCCCTATGCAAATCCGATGACATATTTTCTACGTAACAGCTTCTGGTGTCTCCGGCTGGAAATCGCCCCCAAGGCCAGAGTGACTGTATTTAGCAAACAAAACTACAGGATGTCCAGTCAGGCTGGACAATGGATGTTTTCTGTTTTTTATTGTATGAGAATGTCACCAGCGTCACAGGCAGCAGGAACTTCTAAGCCTTGGACGTGTTCCATACCCCCAGCTTGCCTGCCCCATCCATCTCTTTCCTTTGTGTTTTCTTTTGCTTTTGTCTCTCAACCCCCATCCCCAGATAGAATTTCACTGTGCATTCCTGGCTGTCCTGGAACTCACTCTGTAGACCAGGCTGTCCTCGAACTCTGAGATCTGCCTTCCCGTGTATCCCAAGCAAGCTCTGGGATTAAAGGCGTGCACAGCCACCGCCGACTTCTCTTCATTTCAGATTTAGTCTGTGCTCTAAATTACATGTACATGTATGTAGCAGGGGATGTACATTTAAGTTCGGGTGACCGCAGAGGTCAGAAGAGGCCATCGTATGCCTGGCGATTCAGTTCGTAGGCACTTGTGAGCTGCCCAAAATGGCTACTGGGAATAGACCGTCCACTCTCTGTAAGATCAGCAAGCAATTGTCACCACTGACCGTATCTTCAGCTCTCCTTTTCTCTCTGGACAGTCTTGTGCATCCCAGGATAACCTTGAACTCATTACATAGCCCAAGGATGGACCTTAGACTTCTTGCCCTCCAGCCTCCCCCTCCCATGGATGGGGATTACAGATGTACACCGCTATGATCCGTTTTACTGAGTTGAAGCCATAGTTTGGCACGTGCTAGGCAAGTACTCCGCTAACTGAGCCACACCCCTGGCCCCCAACCTTGTTTCTTATTATACTGTATTTCCGGTCATAAATTTGAGACAGATTGAACGGCGTAAAACTGTCCCAAGAGAGCCAGATGTTAGCTCACGGTTTTTTTTTTTGTTTTGTTTTTTTTTTTTTTTTTTGTTCCTCTTACCTGTGATCTGACCCACCAGGGAGGCCAGTCCCTTCCTGCTCACCTCTAAGGGCTTGGGACACTGTAGTCCTCTTCTCCCAGAAGCCTGCTTCAGAAGTCCCCATCAGCCTGCACAGCAGGGCCCCACCCTTTGGATCTTCAACTGCCCTTTATTCTTTGTCTCTCTCCTGCTGACCACACGTTATCAGCAGCAGTCCCGCATGTCCCCCGCCCCACCCGCGCCCCATCCTACATCTGGTCAGGCCCTCCGGGCTCTGCCACAGCTGGATGCTCCCTGGGGAGGAGGCACAGAGCCCTGGCTGCCTCCCAGCTCTCTTGTTCTCCTGGCCTGAGTCCCAGTTACAGGGCTCACCCTCCTTCCCTGTCTGAATTCCCATGAAAAGTGGCCTCCTCCCCAGCCCCCTACCCAGGACCAGTTGTAAAACGCTGAGACAATGGGGGCTTGAGGCCAACTTTCCAGCCGGCCCGCTGCCAAGTCATCCACAGAATCCGCCTGTGCATCTGGGGACAGGCCACGGCAGCTGAGGCCGTGAAGAGCGGGGGTTTTAGCCACGCTGTTTTAGCTTGGGCCCTGAAAAGGAAGGAGTAGGGATTAAGTCAGGATACAAGTTTGAATCCCAGCCCTGCACCTTTTGTTTGGGGCCGGCGTTCATCATCCCTTTGCACCTCCGCTTTCTTGTCTGTAAAAGCTTTAGAGTAGGCTGAGAGCAGGGAACACCTCCCATTCCCCAGGACATGGTAGCAATCTTCTGCCTTTCTGTGACTCCTGACAGCAAGCGGGGGAGACCAGAGACCTCCTTTTAAGTTCTCCCAGACTCACCAGCTAGATCCTACCCTCCGTCCTCGGCACAGGCTGCAAGGAGCATCCAGTGGTCAAAATGACCTCTAATCTAACCACTAGTGGACACAACCGAGCTAAGAGGGAGGGTGAATGAATGGAGATGGGCCAAGAGGAGTGGTCTGGGCCGTGCATGGGAAGGCTGGGAGCCTTATGAGACTGTCCTCTGAACATTTTCCTTCCACCTGGGCCCCCTGAGCCCCTGTGACTGCAGTGGCAACTCGGCTGACCCTGGTAGACCTCCTCGTGGACCACCTCAGCTTCTTCTCCACCCATAGCATAACAAACTAAGCCATCATCTGCTTGCTTTCTACCTCAAAGCCAGGAGCAACTGTCTCGTTTGCATACGTATAGTCATCTCTCAGTATCCGTTGGGGGTGTGTAGGACCTCTGCAGGTATACAAATCTCACAGTTCTATAACTGAAGCCCCTCTCCTGTTAGGTTCAAGCAGCCTACATGATTCACGGTGCTGAAGCCATGCACATGGCCTGTGACTAGCTCTTACACAGTATTGTTTAAGAATCATGATGAGAGAGAACGGAGCAACTCTGCGTGTAGTCTTATGCCCCGGAATATTTTCTGTCCTTGATTGAATCAGAGAAATACGGAAGTGAGACAGTATACAAAGATGAAAACAGGGAAAGTGAGAATAGCCGCTGTTAGGTTTTCAAACGTCGGCCCGCGCCCAGACAGAAGACACCCAAACACCATGGTTCCCCGTGGAGAGGTTTAATGAGAGAAGAGTAGAAGAGAGGAAAGGCGGCCGGCCATGGGCACGTGGAAGGGGGCATGGGGGCAAGAACAGAGAAGAACAAAGAGCAAGAGGGGTAAGAGAGGGTAAGAGAGCAAGGAGGGTCAAGCAGCCCCTTACGCAGCCAGGCACAGCTGGCTGTTGCTAGGCGACTGCGGGGCGGAGCATACCCGGCTGTTCCCAGGTAGCTGTGGGGGTGGAGCTTAGAATACCAACAGCCGCCCTCTCTTTCTGGTCCAGATTGCCTTTCCTGCTGACTGATGCTCGAGAAACTTCAACATGCCTGACAGCCCCACACTGCCAACAGACTCTTCCCAAAGACATCTCAAACAGCAAACAAGGGCTGGAACGGTGGCTCAGTGGAGCTGCCCTTGTAGAGGACCTGGGTTTGGTTTCCAGTGCTCATCTGATGGCTCGCAACAATTCACAATCCCAGCTTCAAAGGGGATCTAATGCTCTCTTCCGGCCTCCGTGGGCATCAGAAACACACGTGCTGGACATAGATGCATGTAGCTCAAACAGTCATGTACATAGAAATAAAAATATCTTATAAAAAATCCTCAGTAAACGAATGCTATTTAGGCCAAGAGTGTTTGTAATTTGAGTACGATACTCCCCATCTCTAAGCCTAAACAATGCACCCCATAAAACCATCTCAGGAGTGCCCTTTTTACTTGATTTCAAAACTTAAAAGTTTTTTTTTTTAATGTTTATTTTATGTATGAGTGCTCTATCTGCATGTACACCCGTGTGCCACTAGAGGGCATCAGACCCCAATGTAGATGGTTGTGAGCTACCATGTGGTTGCTGGGAATTGAACTAAGGACCACTGGAAGAGGGGACAGTACTCCTAACTGCTAAGCCATCTCTCCAGCTCTTTAAAACTTAAATTTTAAGCGCGCGCGCGCGTGTGTGTGTGTGTGTGTGCATCCATACCCACGAATGTCCATACCCACACACAGGCACAAACACTCATACCAATACAGTCTAACACTCAACCACATTTGGGCATATGTTCCTGCAAACACACACATACGTATTCACACACACACACACACACACACACACACACACACACACACGCACCACCACCACCAACACACACACAACTGTATTCACAGATTCTTGTGGAGACACGTTCATAGGTACTCACACTCATTTATGGGAACACTTGCACCTCTGCACTCACACACCCACACTCTCAAAATGTATATACAGAAAAAGCATGTCATGTATGTACACACATAAGCATTTACCTTCTCACACTTGGAGAATATACATGCAAATTCACACTTATGGGACACACCTGCTCATATACACAAAATCACGCCGGTTCACTCATTTGCACACACTCTCACACCCACTCACATACTCTCATATACCCACACTCACACACACTCACATTTTCTCACACACAGACATACTCAAACATCCACACTAGTGCCCACACAGACACCTGCTCACATACATGCTAACTCATACACCCAACTCATACAGACACTGAATCACACGCTGTTCACATTCTCTCACACTTAGACACCGTGTCCACACAGACACCGTTTACCAGATGTTCACACCCTTATATCCTTACACACCCTCACACGCACACTCAAGCAGACAGTACACTGGCTCTCAAGCTGACACATTAACACATTCTAACCTCAGTTACGCTCATTCTGCCACATAAAGGCACATACAGACAGACACATAAGTACACACGTACAACCCACACACTCACACACACTTTACCACACTTGCACGTGTGCACACTTCCACTTTCACTCCAACACTAGGTTAAGAGCTTGGAAGTTGTCCCCACCATTCTTACTCTAAGAAAAAGTTGAGTGTGGTGACTTTTATAATTCCGGTCCTTAGAAAGCTGGAGGCAGGAGGATTGTCCTGAGTTCAAAGCCAACCTGGGCTCCGTGATGACTTCTGGTCCAATGGGAGGGGAAGAAGGAGACATAGATAGATAGATAGATAGATAGATAGATAGATAGATAGATAGATAGATAGACAGACAGACAGACAGACAGACAGACACTCCGAAAATCAACAATGAAATTCAGATCCATGGAGATTCAAGGTCAAACTCAGCTCTGAAAGTCGGAGTGGGGGAGAGGCAGAGAATCTCAGCTCAGCCCAGGCAGATGCAGGAACCAGAAGTGGTTGGAAGGTTTCCAGAACCGCAGCTGGACGCCCTCTGAGGACCCTGGGGAGAGCCCAACCCTGAGGGGCCCCTGCGGAGGGGCTGTAATCAGAAGGGCTAGGGGGCCCTAGTCAGGAAACAGCTCTGCCCTAAGCTTATCTGATCACGGAAAGGGATCAGAGGAGCCACCCTCCTTACACCTTCCTGTCTCCTGCAAGGGAAAGAGGGACAATTAGAAAACCTAAGAAATTCTTCTAAAGGTTGCCTCTCAGGAACTGCCTACCTGGTAAATAGGCCAAATTGGATCAAAGGGCATCATCACATTGTGTAGAGAAACTAGGAAAAATGTCACAACAGGGCTACCGAGATGGCCCAGTGAGAAAGGGACTTTGGACACAAACGTGAGGACCCATTTTAAAACTCAGCACGTGGACAATGTCTGTAATCAATTTCAATGCTGGGGAGAGGGGCAAAGACAGGAGGATCTCTGGCCCAATTGGTAAGCTCTGGGTTAGACAGGAGATCCTGTCTCAAAACTTAAAGTGGAGAGTGTAAGGGGTTGGGCAGCCCCTGGTCAAGACCCAGCCAGACAGCAACTTCTCAGCACAACTCAGCACAAAGAAGATTTATTATCGTGAAGGGCCTGGGGTGAGGGGAAGCTTGCCTCTGGGTCAGGCAAAGGCAGGCACAAGCAACAGCAGGTGGTTATGCCTGGGTTTGTTTTTCTTTTTAAAGAGAAAAGGAGTCTGGATAGGGAGAGTGGGTAAGTCTTGCTTGGACATGTTAGACAAATAATGGGTTTTGATTGCTGGACCTTGGCGTTTTGTCTCAGGAATGAGTCAGTGGTCAGGGAATGGGCTAGACTGTGCAGGTATAAGGGCCCATGATTCACCGAAGTATGACACCCGGACTCAAACTGTATGTAAACACAGAATGTCTTATTCTGCAGAAGTCCAGCATGCTGGGGTCTCCCACTACCAAGATAGAGACCCTGAAGTGAGCTCACCCGACCCGAATTAAAGCACATTAGGGGAATTAAGCTTTGTCTTACTCTATCTCTAAGGACATTTCATTCCCAGGGTGTGGGGGCTATCTGGAAACTGCTGACCCCTTGTCCTTGTTTCAGGCCAGGTGGTGAGGCAGTTTCTGATGGCAGAGCACTTTCTGACTGGCTGCCTGAAGCCTGGGTTTTTAGGCCCTAATCTCCTGAACTGCCAATTTGAAGCCTGTCATGGAGTCAGCCTGTCTCATCACGGGTAGCTTTAGGAATGTAATCTAACAGTTTTGGGGAGAGAGACGGGTACAAGGCAAAACCTGTAGGCGCCATGTTTGCTGCGTTCAGGCCTGTTAGGGAGCCCTTCAGAGAGCAGTTGAAAAAAGCTCTGGATGTTGATCTCTGGCCTGCGCACTCGCATGCGCACGCGCGCGCACACAGACACACAGACACACACACACAGACAACACACACACACGTGCACACACACACACATAGAGACACACACACACACACACTGATACACACACACACACAGACACACACACACACACACATGCACACACACACACACACAGAGACACACACACACAGAGACACACACACACACACACTGATACACATACACAGACACACACACAGACACGTGCACACACACAGACACGTGCACATACACACACACACACACACACACACACAAGAACAGATAAAACATTTTTAAGTAAAAGGACAAGGCTGGAGAGATGGCTTAGCAATTAAGAGCACTTTCTTCTCTTACAGAGGCCCTGCGTTCAGTTCCCATCACCTAAGTGCCTATACCTCTAGTCCCAGGGTTTCAGATGTTCTTCTGCTTCCTGGCCAAGTTATTTATCCACCGGGAATGTGTGTGTGTGTGTGTGTGTGTGTGTGTGTGTGTGTGTGTGTGTGTGTAGAGTGAATGCCTGTCATGGCTCTAAGAATCAACCTGTGTGAAAGATGAAGCCAGTTAAGGCCCCTCTGCCTGCTCCCCCCTACGACCCCTGTTCTGTCTTCTTACCTGCCCTCTATAGATGACAGCAACGAACTCTGACAGTCAAGGATCACGGTTCCAGGATCCCCAGGGAGGCCAACAGCTATGGGTATTAGATAAGCCCCTTAGATAAGAAGGCAAATTGCCACCCCTCACCCCTGTTTACTTAAATCATAATTTACCTTTAATTCCCACTACAAGGAAAGGGTTAAGAAACTAAATGTTACACTGTATTACCTAGGAAATTCTGGTTTAAAAAAAAAATTGGTCTATGCTCAGTACAGAGGGGCTATCATTGCACGTGCTGGCTGCAGTGTGACTTGAGTGTTTAACATATTTGCTCCGAGGTTGTCTAAATCCAGGGATGGAGAAGCCGCTGGCTCAGAGGTCACGGAGACAGAGCTCCCCCTGCACCAATGAGCAGCCTCTGTGTACGCTATCTCATGTGGGCTTTACGTAAACCACGTGTGCCAGGAGTTCCTGATCTTTCACACATTGGGATCTGAGGTCAGGACCGTTCTGTAACTTGCTCCAAGGTACCTAGCCCATGCCCGTGGGTGGCCAGAGTCCATGCAGCCACAGACTTTGTCAAATGTTCCCCGGGTCTCTGTGGCCTGTTCCTGCAAGCCCGATTCTCACTGAGTTGTCAATCGAGTGTCCCACGCCCAGCATTTCCCACGCTTGGTGGCTATAAATAGCTGTTCCGTGCTGGAATAAGTCAAAGCCTTTTTCCCTCAGGACTCCAGAAAACACCCCACAGAGGGCCCACAGAACACAGCTGCCTGAGCTGAAAGTGAGTAAGCTTGGAGCCATTTTTCCCCCTTCTTCTTGTGACACTGGAGAGTATCCCAGGCATTCATCTGGGAAGGCTGTTCTTTATATCTACCCCTGGGTGGACACGGACAGTATGATCCAAGAGGTCCTTTTTGGGGGACACTGGTGACTTTCCAAAGAGGCGTGCAATGTGGAAAGCATCCACAGAAAGAAACAGGTCCTGGAGGAGTTGGTAGGAGAACAGGACAGGCATCTGGGCTAGCCCGATCAACGTGGTCAGCAGCTGTCTCCTCGGCTTCCTGAGGGTAGTTCTAACTTTGCGATGATGTTCTTTTCCACTTTTACATGGCTAGAGACAAGGGCTAAACATGACTTCTCTGCTGCTGGCCGTTCCAGAGATAATCCCTTGCAAGGATGCATGGGAAATCAGCAGAAGGCCTTGAGGGAACAGCACAGTGTCTTTTTCTCTCAACTTGTTTAGACAGTATCTCCACATAGCTCCGGCCAGCCTAGAGCTCAGGGTGGGACACCAAAATGCTAGGATCCCAGGCATGAACCACCATGCCTAACCATTCTAGAGTATCTTTTAAGTTATATTTAGTGTGTGTGTGTGTGTGTGTGTGTGTGTGTGTGTGTGTGTGTGTGTGTGTGTGTGTTTGTCACATGCATGCCACAGAATGTGTGGAAGCCAGAGGACAACTCTTGAGAACCCTTTTCCTTTACCACGTGACTCCTGGAGATTGAAGCCAGGACATGAGGCTTGTAGACCCATGTCTTTACCCAGTGAGTTATCTTGTCTGAATCCATACCGGCGTGTCCTAATGACAGCTCAGGTACAAGGAGGAAAACTGAAAATCACCATGTAAGGGTCTGGAGAGGCGGCTCAGTGGTTAAGAGCACTGGCTGTTCGTCCAGAGGTCCTGAGTTCAATTCCCAGCAACCACATGGTGGCTCACAACCGTCTGTAATGGGATCCAGTGTGTCTGAAGGCAGCTATGGTGCACTCACATCTATAAAATAAATAAATTAAAAACAAAACAAAACCCAATCACTATGGGAGGAATATGGTTATCCCCAGGTATTTTCAAGGATATCCGGGCTGGGCTGGGCATGCAGACTGCTTAGCATGGCTGGAGCCCTGGTTCCATCCCCGCAGCTGCCCAGATCACCTGCGATGCTGCTTCCCAAGGCTGCTCTACCACAGCCAGCAGTGGAGTCTCATCTGAATGCTGCATTCCTGAGTCCTCGGAGTCCGGGCATGTCACATGATCCCCTGGGGCTGATATGCACACGTCTGAAGGAGTCCTGAGGCTCCGCTGGATAAGGAAAGTAAAGCTCTTAGCCCACACTAAGCACACTGAAGATCTCCGTACTTCCTCTCCGGATAAGCCACTTCCCGCTGTGCCATTTGACAGGCTGGGTGTCTGTACAACCTTCTCAGACACTGGGCTTCAGTTCCTAATCCCTAAAGCCAGAGTGATCCTGTGCATTTCACAGTCCTCAGGACACTGAATGAGATAATGCATGGAAATGTTCTCTGGGTGCTGCAGCCAGCGTGCCCTGCCATGTAGGTACAGTTGCCATGGCAACAGCAAGGGTTTTTTGGGTTTTCTTTTTTTGAGTTTTTTTTTTGTTTTGTTTTTTTGTTTTTATATTTTTTTGAGATGGCAAGTTGAGTTTTCAGGCTGGAGAGATGGCTCGGCGGTTAAGAGCACTGTCTGCTCTTCCAAAGGTCCTGAGTTGGAATCCCAGAAACCCACATGGTGGCTCACAACCATCTGTAATGGGATCTGGTGCCCTCCTCTGGTGTGTCTGAAGACAGCCAGCGACAGTGTACTCACATACATAAAACAAACAAACCCACTAGTTTTCTTCAACCCAAACAAAACAAAAAGCAGCACAAGGCACCTTCCTGAGAGGGCAAGCTGAAGTACCTACTACCAGTAGCACCTTCTAAATCCTCCAGGAATTGTGTACTAGCAGGGAGCTCCTGTGGAATGACAACCATTCACACTGCAAAGAGCTGTGGCTGCCCAGGGTGGGGGAGGGGGCACTGGTCAAGGGTGACTTTGTTCCCTAATTAGGAGCTAACCTGGTCTCAAGCAGAAGACAGGAAGGAGTCATGAATGGATGTGCTTGTATCGCTTCCTCTGCCCGCACTGTCAGCCTTCAGAGTGTGCAGCCAGATACCGAAAATAAAACCATGGGACTTCCGAAATTCAAATTCAGTTTGAATTTTTGGTTTAAAATGGTGTGTGGGGGGCTGGAGAGATGGCTCAGGGGTTAAGAGTACTGACTGCTTGGGTTCGGTTCCCAGCTCCAAAAAAAAGAAAAAAGAAAAAAAAAAAAAGAGCACTGACTGCTCTTCCAGAGGTCCTGAGTTCAATTCCCAGCAACCACAGGGTGGCTCACAACCATCTGTAACAGATCCTGGTGTATCTCAAGACAGCTACGATGTACTCATATACATTAAATAAATAAAATATTTTTTTAAAAAAGGTGTGTGTGTGTTTATATATGTTTATATATATGTTTTAGTATGTCTTAAATATTTGACAATACATCATATTCTAAAAAGTATTAATTTTTCCCCTTAAATTCAAACTTTACTCGGTGCCGTGTGTGTGTGTGTGTGTGTGTGTGTGTGTGTGTGTGTGTGTGTGTGTGTGTTTGAGGTTTATTTATTATATATAACTACACTGTAGCTGTCTTCAGACACACCAGAAGAGGGCATCAGATCCCATTACAGATGGTTGTGAGCCACCATGTGGTTGCTGGGAATTGAATGCAGGACCACTGGAAGAGCAGTCAGTGCTCTTAACCACTGAGCCATCTCTCCAGTCCGGTGCCTTGTGTTTTAGCAGATGCCTCTACATGGGGTCATGAGGTGACAAACAGATCCAGTCATGGGGCCACACTAGACTGTGTTTGGAGAATTCTTGAGCGTAACTCAAATCTTTTCTTTTAAGATTTATTTATTTTCTCTGTGTTTGTTGTCTGCA
The DNA here is from genome assembly GCF_011064425.1 of Rattus rattus. NCBI lineage: Eukaryota > Metazoa > Chordata > Mammalia > Rodentia > Muridae > Rattus > Rattus rattus. The sequence goes on from NC_046158.1 coordinate 115,931, forward strand.
TGTATCCATTGTCCATGACCTCAGAGGCCAGAAGAGGACACAGAATGCCTTGGAACGGAGTGATAGACTGTTACAACTGCCACATGGATGCTGGGGACCAAACTCAGGTCCTCTGCAAGGGCTGCTGAGATGTCTTTCCATCCGTTGGCCATGAACTCTTGGTTCTCCAGCATCCAGTTTGCAAATTCTGGGATTACAGGTGGGCAGCACATGGCCAGCTCGTCCCTGGTGCCTCCCAGATGCTGAGGTAACTCTTGTGTCCTCACTTCCATAGGACACAAGTATTTTATCCGAGGCAGTAAGCCCACTTGCCCTTTGCTGTAGAGTGAGCTGCTGGCTCTGTCTCTCAAAGCTGGTTTTGGTTCATGGGTCCTGGCAAAGATGGGTTATAACAGCAGTAGCCAGCACAGCGCTACTTGTAAAACTTGGGAGGCTCTGGCAGAGCTCTCTCCCAACGGCAGCTCATGTCCAGGTGTGGGATGGGGAGACCACCATGGCTTTTTTCCAGTGTAGTGTGAGTCCTGAGATAGACACTTGTGGGGGCCTGATGCATTCCTTATCTGTCGCCAGCTCTCTGCCCTGTCAGCCTGCCTGCTTTGCAGGGGAAAGATGAAGTTGTCTGTCTGATGGCACACATGTAAACTCGCCACAAATAGAGATAGATAAGGAAAAAGAGAGATGGACGGAAACATGCACCTTCTGTTTCTGTTTATGGAATATGTGTCTGAGATGCCTACTGGCAACTGGACTGAGTAATGGAGAGGCCCCCAGGTCCTTGGCCTCATAGAGCTCATTGTTGGATACCGTTGTCATAGGAGCTGGAGGAAAATCGATGGCTCCTGCACAGGTGCAAACCCAGCACTTGAGAGGTGATGATGGAAGGTCCCTGGAGGAGTTAAGGATAGCCTCAGCTACATAGGGCCATCCTGGGCTACATGAGACCTTAATTCCTCCCCTCCCCAAACTGATGGCTTCTTTCTGTAAAATAACAACAAAAACCTGTTTACTGTGAGGCCCCTGCCAAGGTCTCTGCCCCTGCTGAGGTCTCTGCCCTGGCATCCTTGGGATCAGCCAGTCGTGGCTTCCATGGCTCTGGACCTGCCCCTTGTGTCTCCCCTCCCTGCACCTGCTCTACCTCCACTTGCCACCACTGCCTGCAGAGGCTCCCCTCACCTCCCCTTCCTTCTCCGGGGAACATAATTTTCCATAGATGACGTCAGCTCAAACCCTGCCCACTCCCGGAATCTCTCTCTGAATAATTGTTTGGCACCATCCCACTGTAGATTTCAGCCTCACCCTGAGCACAGTGAACGAACTATTCTGCCTAGGAAGCACACAGGAGAGCCAAGCCTGGGCGCTGGGGTCCTGCTTTGGGTTTCAAGCCAGACTCTTCCTCACGCTCCCCCCCCCCGCACCGCCCCAATGGAACCCAAATTCCTCAGCTGTCAAGTAGGATCCTAATGAATGAGACTGAAGGCCGAGGTCTGACGCTCAACGTTAAAGTCACTGTGTCATGATGGTGATTCATGGTGTGGTGGTTTGTACATGCTTGGCCCAGGGAGTGGCACTATTTGGAGGTGTGGCCTTGTCGGAGGAGGTGTGGCCTTGTTGGAGGAGGTGTGGCCTTGTTGGAGGAGGTATGGCCTTGTTGGAGGAGGTGTGGCCTTGTTGGAGTAGGTGCGGCCTATCACTGTGGGTGTGGCCTTTAAGACTCTCAGTCTTCCCCTAACAGCTTTCAGATCAAGGTGTAGAACTCTCTCCTCCTGCACCATGCCTGCCTGGAAGCTGCCATGCTCCTGCCTTGATGATAATGGACTGAACCTCTGAACCTGTAAGCCAGCCCCAATTAAATGTTGTACTTATAAGAGTTGCTTTAGTCATGGTATCTGTTCACCGCAATGGAAACCCCAACTAAAACACATAGCTTGTGCATTTTATTCACTTGGTTTTCCACAGGGAACCTGTCCAGCAACTGCTGTGATCCCATCTGAAAGGCACTAGGGCTCAGAAATCTCCAAGTAAGTAACGAGGCTGGTATATAAACCCACCCTTTGGGGTTGGGGATTTAGTTCAGTGGTAGAGCGCTTGCCTAGGAAGCGCAAGGCCCTGGGTTCGGTCCCCAGCTCCGAAAAAAAAAAGAACCAAAAAAAACCAACCAAACAAACAAACAAAAAAATAAACCCACCCTTCTGTGGGGACATGAGCTGAAGCTGCCTTAAAAACAGTCTATGCTTTCTGAAAGGATTCATGAAGGACTATGAAGTCACCAGAAGGGATGACTTTCCACCAGGCTTCCTGACTACCTTCCTCGTTCAGCTTCTCAGCTCCGACTGTGGAGACACGGGCTTGTCTGTGAGACAGATGGAATCTGGACTTCATGTTCTCTGGCATTGGTGATAAGATTCCCTACCCAGCCAAGATCTCTGAAATCAACCACTCCAAACCTTCACAGAATCCCGTAGCGCAAGTTCTTCTGTTCTTCCTTGGGCTCCCCCAACACCCAGCCCCCTATTTGCTCTTGTTTCAGAGCCAAGACACGTTTTGGGGACTGAGCCTGCTCCGAGATCTCCGGTTTACCTAGGTCTGGTTTGTTCCTGGTGAGGCTGAGGTAGTGCGCACAGACAGAAGTAGGAAGGAGAAGGCCGCCCGGCGCAGGCCGGCAGGCACAATCTGCTTCTTCCTAGGCTCCAGTCGGCCTCTGTTCTGAATGCTGGTGACACATCTGGACTTCTTCACTCCTCCCTTCCCGTGTCAAGGCTTCAGGTTAACGAGCACCAGCTGTACAGGAAGTCCTGCACTGTGCTCTCGGACTGAGAGGCACCAGCATCCTGAGGCCAACCGCAACTATACCCCTTCAGCCAGCGCTATGGGGCCCTGTTGCTTCATGTCGGTTTCCCTGGCCCCAGCCCCCAGTCCCCAGTCCCCAAGCAGGTGGCAGTCACCAGTATCTATCTACTGCAGCTGTCTTAGGCCCTAGTTTCTGGTCAGGGCAGAGGGTACACTTTCGAAATAGTTCGGGTGACAATGCCCAGCTCATTTTGCAGAGGGGGGGAAAGGGGAAGGGCACCAGCTTTGCAGGGTGCCCTCTGTCCAGAGGTATCAGAAGTGGTGAGGGAGAACCAACCAGTCTGTCTCCAGTCCTTCCAAGAGCTCCAAAAGGGAGACCCAGGCACCATGAAGCCTTCAGGGAGGGGTCTGCCCCTCTTTGCAGTGAGAGCTTCAGAACCGGAAGGCTGGAGGCTTTGTAACACAGAGAGCCTTGCTCTACCTCACAGCTCCATCCCCTAAGGGGGCAATGTCTCCTGTGTCTCCCTGAGGTAACGCCCCCTCCTTGCTTTCATCAGATCCTGCTTAACTCAACTCAAGTTGGAAAAATACAAAAGCCAAGCTGAATTCTCTAAGGACTTTTCCTCAGCCAATAACTCATCCACAGCCCTGTGGGCCCCTCCGCTCATGGAAGGTCCAGTCAATGAGGCATATGAAGCTTAGCACCCTCATCAGAGTGGCTGTGTTCTCCGATGTCCAACAGCCACCCCCCATTTCCCACCCTGATTCGCAGTGTCCCCAAGTTCCAAGGCCTCCCCTAAGCTAACTGCTACTGCTGGCAGTTATTGACGTTAGGCTCGGGATGTAATAGCTTGCTAGCATGAGGGCTTCTTTTTTTTTTTTTTTTTTTTCCCTCTTGCTTATTTTTCCAGGTTGGGAGTGGGGGTTGGCTCCCAGGCTGTTTGTGGCTCTGCCATTGTGAGCATATGACTCTCAAAACCGTTCCAGGCACTGGGAGGGGCTGGGACCATGGAATGGGAGGCTTCCTGAACCAGGCCTGAGAGAATAGCATTAGGTACACAAAGACAGGTTTTACTGCCTCCTGCAAAGGATGCTGGGAGAGCAGCAGGTCATGGGTCCAGGGAGAGGGAGTGGATGAACTTCTATCTGTGTGCTTGTGGTCTTAGCTCTGTCCAGTCCCTAGTTTCTCTTCCTGCTATGTGTCTGGGCATTTTGCAGATAAGGTAAGAGGGCTCTAGGAAAGTGGGGACACCTCCACTGTAGGTTTTAGATATCCGATGACATTCTTGTTTAGGAACTGGTGAGAACTACTGGTCTATTCATGCATCCCCAAATGTGACAGACACCGGACGGTGTTAAGTCTGATGCAGAAGCGAACAGTGAACAGCCAGCTATTAAGGAGACTTAAGACAGCTCAAAATAATTTGGTTCTAAGTCTGTAATACTCAGGTTCTCCACAGTCACAAAGTTCTAATTAGTCAGTCACTCTTGAACATAGATATGGCTGGGGGTTGGTGGTGGGGGGTATGGTCTTATGTAGTCTGGCTATGTGTGTGTGAGGGGAGGCATGTAGCCATGTAGTCTGGCTGTGTATGTGTGTGTAAAAGAGATAGGGGGGGTTGGGAGGGGTGTTCTCATGTAGTCTGGCCTGGCCTTGAAGCACTGATCCTCCCTCTGGTCTCTACGTTCCAAGTGCTGGGTTTCCAGACACGAATCAACCTGCCCCGTTTAAGTGTGTTTTCTTCCGGAAACTCCAGCTCACTTTTCCATTATTCCCATAGCTTGCCTGGGTAGGACTCTGTCTTACCTCCCTAATTTGGGGCTCAATCCTTCTTGCTGGCTCTACTGCTAGGCTCATCTTTCGTTCCCCTCCCTGCCACTCCTACCCCAAGAGTTCCACCCCCAGCAGAGTGTTCCCTCTGCTCGACACAGACATCCAGCCTGAGGCACCTAGCCAAGGAGCCTGGCCCGGTGTTGATTGTGTGTGGAAGCAGCTACCAGCTGCTGCAGCAAGAGGTGGGTTCCAGAGATCACTTACTCTGGTCTTTTGTTCACATTCTCAGTAGCTCCAGGGGGACTCGTCGTTATCTCAGTTTACCCAGGAAGACACAGACACCAGACGAGAAAGGCGCCAGGGAGAGAAACAGCCGCTCAGCAAGGCACTGGCTTGGGCCCAGAGCATGCCACCTTACTGTGGCCAGGGAAGGACAACTGCATGGTGCTTTGGAAGCCACTGTATGCTTGCTGAGTTTCATGTTCATTTTACCCCGAGTGTCTCCCTCCCTGTCTTATAAGGTATGTGTCAGAGGACAAGAATTGCCTGAAGTGAGTCTCGTGTTTGGCATTCAAGTCTCCCATCTATCCCGAGCCTGGAAATGTGATTCTAACTACTGTCCTCTTTCCATCATCCATGACCCTGGACAGAGCCCTTCCTGGCAGGGCTGGATTGGGCTTTCCTCCCATCCCTTTAGGAGACCTGAATTCTATTTCTGCTGATTTGCTTGGGTATCCAGGGTATCTCAATGGGGCACCACCCAGAGAAGTCTGTCATTCAGCTGTGAGTCTTAGCTTAGAGCTGTGGTCCCAGATTCATGGGAGACCTTTGTCTTAGGGTTTCTTTTGCTGCAAAGAGACACCATGATCACAGCAATTCTTATAAAGAAAAACATTTAATTGACTTATAGTTTGGAGTTTTAGTCCATTGTTGTCATGGCAGAGAAACATGGTGGCATACAGGCAGACACAGCACTAGAGTGGTAGCTGAGAGTTCTATCTAGGTAGAAGGAAGAGAGGGACACTGGGCTTGGCTTGAGCATCTGAAACCTCAAAGCCCACCCTCAGTGACACACTTCCTCCGATAAGGCCACAATTCCTAATAGTGCCACTCCCTCTGAGCCTATGGGGGCCATTTTCATTCAAACCACCACCAATTCCTCATGCACAAGTTCAATGCTTCAAGATCTGTGGGCCTTGGACACCCCACCACCACATCCCTCACCCCAACACCCCCATCCGTAACCCCGGCTTCTGCCCTCTCCTACCTCTCAGTGCACAGAGCACGTCCTCCTGGGAGTAACTGGTGTGCCCCAGCTCTGCCTTTTAAAGATCCCAAGAGGTACACCACTGTAACCTCAGCATTCCAGAGATGGGAATGGGAGGATCGTGAGTTCAAAGCTAGCCTGATTTCAAGCTAGCTGAGGCTATCTCAGAGCAAGCACACAAAACGAAAGAAATAACTTAAAAAATAGAAAAAATGGAGAGGTGGTTCAACATGGATGAGAGCTGGCTGCTCTTGCAAAGGACGAGGGTTCACTTCTGAGCATCCGTGTAGGGCCGTTCCCAACTGTCTGTAACTCCACAGGATCCAGAGCCTTCTCCTGGCTTCCTTAGGTACTTGCACTCACATGCTCATAATACACAGATATGCAAACATATTCACAAATGAAAAATAAATCTAAATAAAAAATGAAACTGAAGGCTTCTTCCAAAAGAAGCCCCCCATCCCAGCCAATCTAATAGCTACTCATCTCTCTCATTTTTTTTTTTTCTTTTCTTTTTTTCGGAGCTGGGGACCGAACCCAGGGCCTTGCGCTTGCTAGGCAAGTGCTCTACCACTGAGCTAAATCCCCAACCCGCTACTCATCTCTTTCGCCTGCTTCATATTTCCTACTTAAGAACCGGTCGGACCAGGCTGAGGAGATGGCTCAAGTAGACCAAGGCAATCGCCACCAAGCTTGACAGCGTGAGTTTGATCCCCTCGGTACATGTTGGAAAGAGAGTATGATTCCCCCAAGCTGCCCTCCGACCCCCGCGTGCATGCCGTGGCACGTGTGCAACCACACGACAAGTACAGAAATAAATGTAATTAAAAATAACCACTTGATGGACATATTAGGAAGTAACTGGGGAAAGTGATAGGGGAGTCTTTATGATTATGGTCACAACACATATGTATATGTGTATGAAAATGTCAAAAAACAAATAAAAGATATTTTTAAAAGAATCGCTAGGTGGTTAAGAATTTTTAGGCTCGGGATCAGACAGAGTTTAGATTCTGCCTCTGGGTAACTCGGTGATGCTCTGTTCAAGCCCTTCTGCCTCTGGGACTTTAGCTTCCTTATCTGCGAACCATGGGTCATAGAAACCTCTGCCTCAAAGGGTAAGTGTTTAGGACAGCAGCTGACACAGCGTCCATCGAACGGTGCCTTCGAATTTGAGAGCAGGGAATGGATGTTAGAGAGCGTCCTAGAAGACAGTGTGCTGAGTTTCAAGGCCTGCAGGTACTGACTGACCATTCTGGGCACTGCTGCGGCAAATACAGAGAGAGGAGTGCTGTTCAGGAGAGGAATGTGGAATGTTCTCGGCAAAGGGAGTGGGCTGGGGCACTGTGTCTGGTCAAACTTGAATGAGCTGCACTGCTGGGTGGCAGTACATGCCTTTAGTCCCAGGGCTTGGGTGGCAGAGGCAGGTGGATATCTATGAGTTCAAGGCCAGCCTGGTCTACACAGCAAGTTTCATAACAGCCAAGGCTATACAGAGAAATCCTGTCTTGAAAAACCATTAAAGGGCTGGAGAGATGGCTCAGTGGTTAAGAGCACCGGCTGCTCTTCCAGAGGTCCTGAGTTCAATTCCCAGCAACCACATGGTGTCTCACAACCATCTGTAATGGGATCTGATACCCTCTTCTGGTGTATCTGAGGACATTGACAGTGTACTCATATAAATAAAATAAATAGATAAATCTTAATAAAAAAATAAAAAGAGAGAGAGAGAGCTGCAATGTGTTTCCTGAAATCTCCTCTGGGTTGGGGTTGTCCAGAAGAGGATCTGCGTGAGAGTATCAAAGAGGAAGTGAAACGGCCATAGTTATAATCCGAAAACCAGGACGGAGACCCCGAGGCAACCCAAGCATCCTGACACGCTCCGCCTGGCCGCATGGAGTGACATGAAAGCTGCCTCTGCTTCCGTTCTTGCCACACTTGATCTCTTGGGAAAGTTTCCTCACCTCTGAGACCGTTTCTTTGACAACATTTCCAGTATTTCCTGTGGGTCAACCCTGACACGGGAGCTCTACGCTGGGACATAATGAGAGACCAGTGTGGGTTCCAGCCGGGTGCTGTTGGTCTCCCCACCTGTGTGTATTTCCTTCCCAGTTCTCTGTCCTGCTGGCCACAGAACTAACTGTGGGTATTGCAGTCCAACTGGGCAAGCGCCTATCCCACGTAAGGTCAGCTTGCTCTAACCCATCTTCTTTATATTCCATATGACTCCACTTCTCCATATGAATCCCAGCTTATACACTGTGTCCCATGTGACAAGGGCTGGACACAATGTGCACATATAAATGAGGTTATAGAGATAGTCCAGGCCTGGGGCTCAGAACATCCAAGGGGCCTTTGGTGTGTCCTACAGCTAAGGGAGAGCCCTTGAGGTTTATAGAGCAGGGAACAGCATGGTGAGGTCCCAGATGAGATGCCCTCTAACATCCTCAATTCCCATCACTGTGTGTTTAGTCTGAACCAAATGGTGGGTGAGGCGCAGGGAGCATCAAACTCCTCACATGATGCTAAGAGCCTCATAGGCATTCTGCTCTTATACAAAGGACCCCAAGGCTGAGAACAGTCATTGTCACATAGCAGTTTCCTCTGAGATTGAAACTCTCAGTCCCATGGGCTTGCTTTCTAAACAAGAAGGTAACAACTCGAAATAGCTTCAGGAAGTCCCTGAAACTGACCAGATTCACTAGGCCCCTCCCTGCAAAAGTAAAGAATAAAAAATTGAGAGTCACTCTCAGACTGACAGAAGCTGAGTTGTCAAGAAGACTCTGAGACCAGACCGGCTGCCTTGAAGAAGCAGAAACCAGCCGAGCTGCCTGGGAGAGTTTTAGATCAACTGGGTCACTCTCAAGCTGCTGAGCTGCCTGCCGGCTGTGTAGCGTGCTTCATGTTTCCACCTTTTGTGAACTGTCACTTGTGCTGGGATGGGCTTTGGTAATGCAGCTGTCTGTGAGTCATGCCTGCTCCTTAAATAATCTCTCACTCTTATTCCTCTAAGTAACCCCATTAAAACTCCTTGGTACAACGAGCTGCACTTCGGTGGTGTCTGGTCTGACATGGGGTCTCTATCTGGGGTGAGCAGATATTTGTGTTGTGTCTCCCCAGGAAAAAGTTTTGCACACAACAGTCATCACCACAGGAGAGCTGGCAGCACAGCACATTCCCTCAGCCGGGCGACAGAATCCTGTATGTCCCCTCTCAGGACTGAGTACACCAAACTGCTGTCACATAGACTTGAAATTGTCCCAATTCTTTTCAGATGAGGGCGAAACCTCTTAGGGTGTATAAGGAACCAATAGGGGTTTCAAATGACATCTTTTCATCGGTCACTTTCAGTTGCATCTAAATGGTGGGCCGATCACCGATCAATAACAGTGCCTGAACAGGCCTGGCTATTTTAATTCAATCCCTGGGACCATATAAATGTGGAAAGAGAATCTACTCCATGAAGCTGACCTCTGACCTCTGCTTGCACACTGGAGCATGAGCCCCTCTCTACTGCCATGCACACACATTATATATATTAACCACCATGTATATAACACACATTATATATATATATGTATGTATGTATATATATATATGTGTGTGTATGTATGTATGTATAATTAAGGAGAACCTGGTTATCATCAGGAAATGGTGACCAAGAAACCATCACCTTTATATGTGGGGCTGGGGGTGGGGTTAGGGGTGAGGCTGAGGGTGGGAGTGGGGGTGGGGTGGGTCTTGCCTCTACGCCTTTTTAATATGTTCAGTTGATGTCCTCCTCCAAGTTCAGTCTTCAGCTTTGGTGTACCCACCACCTCAGCAAGGGCTGAGGGGTAGCCTAAAGGGAACCACTGTCTATAGTCCAAGTTGGGACGTCCATGCCATGCGGCAGACAGGAACATAACAGGACAGATGTCAAGGAACTCTCAGGTTCTTCTCAAAGGGGACAGGGATCTCCCTGCCCCCACCTCATGAGCAGAATCAGCTACAGGGCTGGACATGGCCGCTTCTGGGGCTTGTCCTCATCCTAGGGGTCCTGGTGGGAACTGGGAGAGCTGGGTCAGCACATTAGCCCGTTAGAGTTCCTGCTGGCTAGGAGGTAGAGGGGAGTACCAAAAGTGTTTCCCTTTGTGGCAGTCTCGAATGGCTGTGAACGCAGGTGACAAAAGCACCATGCTAAAACTTGATGGCAGAGTCTCAGAAAGGCTCAGGGGACAGCTTCGCGCGGCTGGGCCAGCATCAGTCACTTCCTACTTGCCAAGATCCTTGGCCATGTCATGAAGCAGCAACCAGGACTGACCCAAGGATGACTTGTATCCGTGCCTTACGCTGGAGTCCCCGTGGGAGTGGGCGGGAGCCTTCTGACCGGAGCTGAAGGTTAGCTGCCAGGGTGATTTTTTTCCATATCCCTGGTGAGGACAGCAGTTACACCCAAACAGGCCAGAGCTGCTATGATGCAGTGTTCACTTGGGGTGGGAGAGATGTATGTCTCGTTCCTGCGGTAAAAAATGTAGAAACGTAGAAGGCAGAGGGGGAGGGGAGGCAACTGTGTTATAAGAAGGGAGGGTGTGGGCTGAGGCAGAGCCATGGCCCACTTGTTTAGGGCTCTTCCCTTCCATAGGGAAAGAAGGGGAGGAGGAGAAAGGAAGCTCAGAGACCAGGGAGACAGTCCATGGAAGAACAGTCTTGTGCTTCCTGTCCTTAAGGAAATGGTCTCATGGGACAGCTCACGGAGCGAGGGATGCTTAACTGGTGGGTTTGCTGAAACTCAAGGCTGTGAAACTAGGGAACTCAAAGAAAGCACCTGTCTGGGCACCTGTCTAAGTTTAAAACCAGGCAAAGGGAGAACTTACTGACAGCCCTCCCTCCCCCGATTTGCATACTAAGAAAAAGCAAAACCCGAAACCTCAGGCGAATACATTGCAATTTATGTATCTATTTCTGGTTCTCACCAGTGACTAGTGTGGCAATGAAGACAGAGGAACCGAAACCAGATGCAAGAGTGAAGTTGAATGTCAGAGACAGGATGTCAAGGGTAAAGGAAAGTTCCAGAAGGCATCCAGCATGTTACGATGTGTGTGCACGTTTCAAGACAAAAAAAAAAAAAGGAGACCGAACCATAATCCATAATGGTCGGAGGTATCTGTCTGTGGCACAGCTCAGGAATGCGGGGACTCGGAAACGTGAGAGCAGTGTGGGAGCAGGGGATGAGGTGGAGGAGAGCACACAGGCAGCTAAGACAGAAGTGGTTGCCTCAAGATTTAAATCTAGTGGTCCACGTGTGGGTACCTTTCGTGACAATGCCTTGTGACTTCATGTCCGTGACACGTGTTTCCTCAACCCAGGTCTTTCTACCTCCTCCCGAGTTCTCAGAGAGCTCAGCTACTTCCCAGCCTTCTGACCCTCGAAACCGAGATCTCATGCTTGCGGTTTCAAGCCACTCAGCTTTGAGTAATTCGTGACACAGTCACAGAAAACTGTTCTAACGTGTTCGGTGTTCTTCCCCACCATGAGAGTCACCAGCAGTGGTCACGTCCCTTCTGTGGCTTCTGCTTCCTGCTTCGCTTGTGGCCATTGGGTCTGTTCTCTAGATACCTGATGGCCCACTTGGATTCCTAGTCTTCCGATAGACACCATGACCAAAAAGCAGCACAGGGAGCAAAGGGTTCATTCGGCTTATAGGATCCAACCACAGTCGAGAATTGCAGAACAAAGCAAGGCAGAAACTCAAGGCAGGGGCCTGGAGGCAGGAGCTGAAGCATAGGACTTAGGGGAATGCTGCTTACTGGCTTGCCCCCATGACTCGCCCAGCCTGCTTTCTTATAGCATCCAGGACCACCTGCCCAGGGGTGGCCACACCAATGGTGAAATGGACCCCACACACCAGTCTTTAATCAAGAAAATGCTCTATACCCTTGCCTGCTAGGGGTATTTTCTCAGTCGAGGTGCCCTTTTCCTTGATGACTCTGGCTTGTGTCAAGTTGACAGAAACTAAGCGGCGTGCCTCTCCTGTGTTCTGGGCTTTCCTCAGGTCTTACTTGTCACACTGCACTCCTTAGCTTCCTCTGTGTTATTCCCGTCCTCCCAGTTTGGAGGAGCATGAAGATCCAGGCACAATCGGGTTATGAAAGATGCCAATTCTGAAAGCCTCTGCGGGTCTATTTGGTGCCCCTGGTGAGCGCTGGCTTGTCCCCTGCCTCTGGATGGCAAGATTGCCAGAGATGCTAGCTGGTTACCGTTACCACGGAGAACAGCGGATGTCCATAATTCCTCCTCCCTCTTTTACTGCTCTCTTGGGCCAGCTGCTTCCAATGTCATCACAGAAAGCAAGGGTTGTCAAGGGAAACACAGAGAAGCAGATAATCAGGGTTTGGGGGTGGGGTGAAATGCCTGGTCCCCACTGACACAGCCTGTCCAGGACCCAGAGCTAAGCCGCTTGTTCATGTCTCTTCTGCCTTACTTCTGTGGTGCCTGGGGGAAATAAAAATTAATCTGGATTTGGGGTTCAAGTCCCAACTCTGTTCTCTGCTGGGAGGTGCTGGGGAAACTGGTCATCTTCTCTGAGCCTTTGTTCCTTCTTCCGGAAAGGAAATGGAACAGCTATGCTTTAAGGTGTTTGAAAATCTTGTTTTCTGCCACATGAGGCAGTGCTTGCCTTTAATCCAGGGCTTGGGGGGAGGGGGGTGCAGAGGCAAGCCCACTCCTGCCATCCCAACCTCTCCCACCTCCAGAACAGCTTTACACTCTACCCACCAGGGACTAAGGGTCTCTGCAGGACACTTGCATTCAAGTCATGCCAATTGAAGGTACTTAAAACTGGACGTGGGGGTTGGGGGGATGGCTGACAAGATGGCTCAGCAGGTAAAAAGTATCGTTTATAACCTAATGACCCGAGTTGCATCCCCAGGACGCACGTGGTACAAGCGAGCAGACTCTCAGAAACTGGTCCTTGACCTCCACATATGTACACGTACCTGGATAAATAGTTGCTAATTTAAAGAGCCTTTAAAGAATATAATATGTGTAACCCCAAACTGGCTTCGACCACTTGCTGAGTCAGTCGTCACCTCTGTCCCTCTCTTTCTAGGGGAACTTCTTCAGTTTCGCCAACACCGATGCTTCGCCCCCAAACACCAACCCTCTGCTCATTCTCCCCTCTGTTTCCTATGCCCACCTCGCTGCTTCCTGTCTTTCCCAAGCATCTCACGTAAGGTGAACCATAAACTATCCACCCAGCCCTTCCTCCTGCATGACCTACTTCAGGGTGTTTTGAAGAATCATCAAAGAATGTGACCCTTCCAGCCAGAGCCAGCAGCCAGTTGGTACTCAGAGGCATGTGAAGGCAACTGGCTGTCCCACAGCCTCTCTCTCCTCTCTATCTCCAGGCTTCAGGGGCTGCCCACATCCCGGCATCTTATGTCTGCTCAGGGATAAAGTTGAACCACCGGATCACCCTGTCACCAGACCATGTGGCTCGTGAGGAATCGTGAAGGCCTTCTGTGCGGTCACTGTGTCTGCCCTGTCCTCGGCTGTAAGGGGGTTGTTATTCTGAGTCACGATGACTTTTGAATCCACAGTTCTCTCTGTGCTTGATGCTCCTCCTCCCCATAAACCTAGAAGCCAGTGCCTGGCTTAGTTGTCTCTGTGTCCCTAGGGTCCTCAGTGGAGCACAGATCTGTACTTGATAGCTGGTAGGGACAGTGACCTAAGACAGGACACTGTCCATGCAGCTTGGGAAGTGTCTGTGTTCATTCCAAGTTCCCCTGCCATACCCTCCTAACCAGAGTTCCTGGTCCCATCGCCTGTCTCCACCTGGGTAGGAGCCTGTTCTTACGGTGTAGCCTAGCTGGCTCCCAGTGGTCCTCAGAAACACTACCCCATGGCTGTTCATGCCCCATTGCTGCTATAGCCATCCCCAAATAGGTGGTGCCTAGGCCTCCCTCATTTGTTACCTTATGGTTCTTCAGTTCAGTCAGTTGTCACAGGGGTGTGTTCTTTTCACTTCTAGGGACAGTGTGTTTCTTTGCTCTCTCTGGCTTCTAGAAGCTGTTGGCATCCCTAGCCTAGCGCCTCCTTCTGTCCTTGGATCTAGGAGTCACTGGCGAAGCCCTGACTTTGCATCACGCCAAACCCTGCTTCTTTCTTGAACAGATTCTTCTTCTACCTCCCTCTGCTGCTTTGAAAGACTCCTCCTGCCTTGGGCTTCCCCAGACTCAGTCCATTTAGGCTGCTCTGATAGGTCCATAGCCAGGGGCATGATACACCAAAGACTTAGGGCTTAGCAGCTACAGCAGGCTTCTCCCTCTTACCTCCTTCCTTCCATAAGGGCTGTAATTCTACCTATAGGAAGTCTGATCATGCCTCAATGGCTTTCGGCTAAGGTCTACAGTATGAAGGGTCACAACCATGTCTTGTTATCTTCCAAAGTCCTTGAGTTACAAAAAGTTGTGAGCGCCATGTGGGTGCTGGGAGTCGAACCTCGGTCCTCTGGAAGAGCATCTAGTGCTCTTAGCCACCAAACCACGTCTTCAGCCCCACCTGTCAAGAACCAACTTAAGGGAGGAAGGCTTACAGTGAGGAGGTTACAGTGTCAGGAACCCACGGATACTGGTCACATTGACTCTATAGGAATCAAAGATAGATGTTGGGGTTCATCTCACTCTCTCCTCTGTATTCAGTCTGGGATCCCGGCCTATATGGTGGTGCCATTCACACTCAGAGCAGTTCTTTCCCGTTTTTTGGAAACCTTTTTGGACACACTCAGAAGTGTGTTTCCATGTTGATTCTAAATTAGGTCAAATTGACAATCAAGATTTCCCGTCACGGAACTGGAAAAGTAACCCAGCGTGTAAAGTCATGGCAACCACCACCAAGCCCAAGGTGGAGGGAGAGAGCTGACTCCTGCAAGCTCCTCTCAGACTTCCGTGTGTCGTGGTGCCCCTCTGGAGAGCGCATGGCATAAATCACTTCGTTATTGAATTAATTGTTTAAAAAAAATCAGCCAACATGTGCTGTGCATGAGACCCTTGGCACTGTGGTTTGTGGAGTCAGCAATCGCCCTTAGGTGTGTCTCTGTGAGTCACCTGGCATGGAGGGGCACACACCAAGCGCCTGCTAGGACAAGCCCATGAATGTTAGGAGCCAGGGAATGTCACAGTCAGGTAGGGAGCAGTCGTTTTATCACGAGACAGGCAACTTGAAGCTCTGGTACCAGGAATGAAAAAGAAAGTTCAGCCCCTCTCAGGCCTTCCGGGATCTGGGGGTGCTGGAGGGGACATGGTGTGCTTGGTCTCCTGACCTTTCTCTTTTAGCTTCCCATCAGCCTTTCTTTCTTCCTTCCTTTCTTTCTTTCTTTCTTTCTTTCTTTCTTTCTTTCTTTCTTTTTTTTCTTTTTTCTTTTTTTCGGAGCTGGGGCCCGAACCCAGTAGCCTGTCTTTCTTGTCAGTGCCATACACCCACTGTCTCTATCGCTACCTGCCATAGGCCTCCATCCGTATATTGCATTTTGAAATCTCCAAGGCTGGTTCTTCGTGCTTTTTCTCTCCCATCGATCTTCATCTTCCCGTCTTTACATAGTGAGTCATTAAAAGTATTTATTTAATCTTTTTTTTTTTTTTAAATAAAAAGCTGACCCACACAGACCCCACAATTTAGATGGCAGAGGCAGGTGGCTCTCTGTGAGTATTAGGCCAGCCTGGGCTACATAGTAAGATCCTATCTCAATATAAAAGAAACTTAAAAACATATCTATATCTATATATTATATTATAGTGTTCTCTCTCTCTCTCTCTCTCTCTCTCTCTCTCTCTCTCTCTCTGTGTGTGTGTGTGTGTGTGCGTGCATGTGTATGTGTTCATACACACTCTCCAGTGTACACACTGGTATGTGTCCTGGCCTGCATGTGGAAGCCAGAGGACAACTTGTGAGACTCAGTTTCTCCTTGTGGGTTGGAAGGCTTGGTAGTTGGTGTTCTTATTTGTTGAGCCACGCTGCCTGCATAAGAGTATTTGTTGAATGGAGAATGGTGGCAGATGCCTGTAATTCCAGCACTCTGGGAGATTGTGAGTTCAAGGCTAGCCTGGTAACAAGTGCTCCAGTCGCCATGGTGATCGACTCGGAGAGGGCCCCAGTAGCATCTAGTACAAATGCACAAGAACTTAGCTGTGGCTTGCCTAACTTACTTACTTACAGAAGGTTTCCATCTTGGTGGAGGAGTCATTCAGTGACTGCTCAAAACCTCCTTGTTTGTGGGGGTGGGGAGTTGGGGGATGGGGAGATGGGAAGTTGGGGGCAGCAGGAGGGTGCAGTAGGAAAGGGTTACTGGGAAATGGGGGCAGCAGACATGGTACTGGGACACAGACTTCAACCTGGGTCTCTCATCCATTACATCCCTCCAAGCTCACCAGACCAGGGAGTGGCCACGCCCCGCTACACAGCTAGAGACCTGGGATATGGGAGTGGTTTGTCCTCAAGAAGGAAAGACAGCAGGGAATGTGGACTTAAGACAATGTAGGCCCTGTTTGGGGAGATATCTTGCTAGGGAATCTGTAAGAATGAGAGCCTGTCCACAAGCTGGGATAGTTATAGGGCCAGGGAGGAGGTCGGATGTTCCCTTTTATGGCCAGACATTGGGTGTTGCTAGGAATGACCAAAGAAGGAGTGAGTAGAGAGTAAGGAATGTCAGCGATTGACAGACGTTTCCTATGGCTACCCTTTATCAGCGGTTCTGCAGTGGGTCACCCACCGTCAGGAATCCAGGAAACCAAGGCTGGAAGGCTAACCAGTGTGCTTTGGGGGAATCGTCATCATTTAACCAAACCAGAGCAACTTTTCAAAATGGTAACAGGGACAGACTGAGAACCTTCCTTGGAACTGTGGTCTGTCCCCACCACCTCCAAGACTTCCCAACAACGTCAAGGATGCGGACAAGCTTGGGCTAATCTCTTGAGACCAAGCTCCTATGGGTCCCAGAAAGGAAGGAGAAACAACCCGAGGAAAGAGGCAACTGCTAGGCCACTGGAGCCCTGAGGGCACACACTGAGAGAAAGGTTTCTTAGTTCAGCAGGAAAACCAAATGCACAGCCTGCTTGCTTCCTGTGCATGCATGCAAGCTTTGAGGCAACACACACACACACACACACACACACACACACACACACACCATGCATGCACTCATGCCCCCAGAAGTGAGCTTCGATATATACTCTTGAAGGCAAACTTGTAACTACAAGCAAGACCTTATCTGCACACCGAGCCTGCAGCCACACCCCCAAACCTGTCCTCACCCATCAAATGTATCAGCTACTAATGCTCAGGTATGTATGGGAAACACAGCATAGGTACACTGTCACCACCCCCCCCCACCCTGTGCCAGGGCACAAGGATATCTGTGAAATGGGGTCAGAAAAGGGTGAAACTTGTTATGCCCAGCATAGTCCTAGAGTCGAGCATTATTTAGTAGGACTCGCATACTCCTGGAGGAAAAAATAAATCACTCTTGGGAGTGCTAACACATTCCTGTGATCCCAGCATTCAGGAAACAGGAGCAGGAGGGTCACCAGTTTGAGGCAGGTCTGACTACATAACAAGACTAAATCTCTAAGATCTTCTGGAAATAATCAGGGTGGAGAGAGCAGTCCGGTTCAATCTTAAGCAACGGGCAGCAAGGGAGAGATGAGCCCCTACTGAAACATTCGAGATGCAGGCTGACATGCATCTTCCTGTGTGAGAAAGTCATGGCCAGATTCCTGTGTGGGAGACATTGGTCACTGCCCATAGTCCAGTCAGAGACGCAGTCCGTCTGCCCATTGTACCTTCCAGTGGCCTGCTGGAAGTCCCGAGGGCCTACGGCTCCTCTCCAGGTTCCTTCCTGGCTATCTACACACCCTCATGACTTTTGGGGGGCTGTGATAAAACTGTGCAAAAGCAACTTTGAGAGGAAAGGGTTCACTTCATCTTACGAGTTACAGTCCATCCTGGAGGAAAGTCAAGGCAGGAAATTCAAGGCTGGAGCTTGAAGCAGACAGCAGAGGACCGCTGCCTACTGGTTTACTTCTCTTGGCTTGCTCGGTTCCTTAAACAGCCCAGACTCACTTGCGTAGGGATGACACAGCCAAAGACCGGGCCCTCCTACATCAATGAGGAAAGGTTTAAAAGAAGAAGCCAGGCAGTGGTATCAAACGTCTTTAAACCCAATACTTGGGAGGCAGAGGTGGGTGGGTCTCTAGGAGTTCGAGGCCAGCCTGGTCTACATTGTGAGTTTCAGAACAGCCAGAGCTACACAGTAAAACCCTGTCTCCAAATGCTTGCACAGGCCAACCAGTACAGAAAATAAGCACAGCTTTTTTTTTTTTGTCCTACAAGGTCTCATGTAGCCCAGGCTGCACTCAAACTCACTATATAGCCAAAGCTGGCCTTGATCTCCTGATCTTTCTACCTCCAGCTCCCTGGTGGGATTATAGGCTGTACACCCAGTGGGACAGCAAGCCTCTGAAGGGCACCACTTTGTTCTGAGCTCCCAGCTAGAAAAGACGGAGCAGCAGGAGGTGGCTTCCTCTGTTCCGGTGTCTGTCACTTTCGGATCCTTCAGGCTGTGACTTGTTCCTCCAGGAGTGAGAAGACCTCTGCGGAGCCCAGGGGCTCACTCTGTGCATGGGGAGAAAGAACCCAGATTGTGGGGAACCACAACCCGTCTATTGGGGGAGCTTTTGCAGGGTCCCACTTGGGGTTAGGTAATAAAGATGCGAAGACACCTGTGTATTGCAAGGCTATTTTGACTTGTTTGCTGGGACAATCAGCCACTTATCTAACTCTACCAGAGCTCCCAGCCTGGCTCCCGTCCGTCAGCCCCACCTCAAGCAGCAGGCTCTTTATTTATCAAAAGCCCCATTCCTTTCTCATAACAAAAAAGCAATTAGCAAAGTGGGAGAGGTCCTGCAGCTTTCTCACTCTGAGCTCAGCAGCAGGGCCAGGCTCAGTTCATATCTTAGTCCATTTATGCTTCTGTATGTGGCCTTCTGACCAGATTGAGACATTATTGACAATCTGTGACCTCCTCTATGACAGCTTGCTTTTTAACATGATAACCTCAGAGAATCCTCTCATGGGACAGGTAAGGAAGGGACAAACATTTACATATCCTGCCAGCACAGCAACAGAAATTGACAATACAGGGACAAACTGTCATAGCCAATTGATACAACATGTATGGTTATGCCAACTGTCTCAAGGGAGATGTAAGGACCCAGCTCAGTGCAGCTGCATGGGGACCCCCTGACAAGACCAGGTTCTTGGCATGCGGTGGCCCACAGACAAGTCCAGGCCTAATACTCACAAAAATTGTGTTTTGCTTTTAATTAAAATAATGGTTGTTGGGTTGGGGATTTAGCGCAGTGGTAGAGCGCTTGCCTAGGAAGGGCAAGGCCCTGGGTTCGGGCCCCAGCTCCAAAAAAAAGAACCAAAAAAAAAAAAAAATGGTTGTTGTTGTTGTTGTTTTGTTTTTTTTCTTGAGACACATCTCCATCTCACAGAGATCCACCTGCCTCTGTCTCCCAGGTGCTGGGATCAAAGGTGTGCACCACCCCTATCTGGTTTAAGAAAATGTTTTTGTTTAGCTCAGTGGTAGAGCGCTTGCCTAGCAAGCGCAAGGCCCTGGGTTCGGTCCTCAGCTCCAGAAAAAAAGAAAAAAGAAAAAAGAAAAAAGAAAATGTTTTTGATGAGCATATACTGTTAAGTTTCAAACCCTGGACAAATGGCTAACTCAGGTGCATATTTAACATATCAAAGTAAACCTGGCCAGCAGGTTCTCCCAGGATCCCTGAGTCCCTACCTGTTAACAGTGTATGACTGGCATACCCTGTCCCCTACCCCAAACATCTTCAGCCCAGAGGCTTAACTGCCCTTCTCCCAGTTGCCCTTCCCTACATAATCCAGCCAATTTTGTTACCTTTCTCTTTTGTACTTTGGTCTCTTGGCTGCTGAACATGGTTCTTCTTTCTCCTCACTCCTCTCCCCACATGGCCCAGCTCAGTCTGCTCATGTCCACTCTGGACTCTCCCAGATGTCCCTGCCTCTGGTTATGCCCCTCCCTGTTTTTAAAGATTTCTTTATTTCATGTACACTGTAGCCATCTTCAGACACACCAGAAGAGGGCATCAGATCCCATTACAGATGGTTGTGAGCCACCATGTGGTTGTTGGGATTTGAACTCAGGACCTCTGGAAGAGCAGTCAGTGCTCTTAACCGCTGAGCCATCCCTCCAGCTCATGCTCTTCGTTTTATTCTACAATAAACCTTCTTTTCCATCGTACCTAGGAATAGTCATGTTTTTTTCCTTTCCTTTTTAGTTTTATTTTTTTCACCCACTCACTACCCACATGATGGTACATGCCTGCAGTCCCAGCTTGCATGTGGAGGCCAGAGGACAGCTTTGAGGAATTGGTTCTTTCCTTCCATCCAGTGCTCTGGGGATTACCTTCAGGTTGTCCAGCTTGGTAGCAAGCACCTTTTGCCCAGTAAGCCATCTTGACAGCCCTGTCTTCATCTTTTGGCAGTACTGGGAATAGAACCCAGGACCTTACGTGTATGCCCTGCAAGCATTCCATTAGAGAATTCCAGCCTGCACACCATTCTGTCTAACTGGGCTTCTGTTGAGGGACACTTAGGTTGTAGGCAAATGTTTCAAACCCTGTTGCCTTGTACATATAAGTCCATGTGAATGAAGAGAACGCCTGGACAGCATCACTGCAGTAGAATGGTTGAGACGGAGGCAGTGAACAACTTTAAGAGACCACCAAGCTGCCCTCCTCTAGACAATGACTCTTCATCAAGGACGATGACTCTCAACTGCAACTTGACAGGTTGAGGCGGTAGGATCAGGTGTTCAAGGCCAGCCTCAGCAACATGAGTTTGAGGTCAACTTGTACCAAAGAAGAGACCACCTGCCTCAAAAAAGAAGACAAACTCTTTCGGTTAAAATGGAAATGCCAAGGCTCCACCCAATGGGTTTGGGTTACTAGAATTATGGTAAAATGCTCGAAGTAGAATTTGGCTGGCAGGGGTTGGGGATTTAGCTCAGTGGTAGAGCACTTGCCTAGCAAGCGCAAGGCCCTGGGTTCGGTCCCCAGCTCCGAAAAAAAGAAAAAAGAAAAAAAAAAAAAAAGAATTTGGCTGGCAAAAAGATCATTGCTTCAAAATTTCCAATTATTAGTTGTCTTAGTTAGGGTTTTACTGCTGTGAACAGACACCATGACCAAGGCAACTCTTACAAGGACAACATTTAACTGGGGCTGGCTTACAGTTTCAGAGATTCAGTCCATTATCATCAAGGTGGGAGCATGGCAGCATCCAGGCAGGCATGGTGCAGGAGGAGCTGAGAGTTCTACATCTTCGTCTGGAGGCTGCTAGCAGAATACTGACTTCCTGGCAGCTAGGATGAGGGTCTTATGACCAAGTCCACAGTGACATGCCTACTCCAACAATGCCACACCTCCCAACAGTGCCACTCCCTGGGTCAACCATATACAAACCATTACAATAGTTTTTTATTTTAAGTTACGTTTTAATAAATTTATTTTGTGTGCATGCACACATATGTTAGTGTGTATGCTGTGGGGATTAGAGGACAACTTTCAGGATTTGGTTCTCTCTTTCTACCTTGGTAGTGAGTGCCTTTACCTGCTGAGACAATGTCCCCCTACTCAATAGCTTTTTCTTTTTTGAGACAGGATCTTACTTAATTCCAGCTAGCTCAGGCTAGTCCGGAATTCAGTATATAATGCAGGCTGGCTTTGAACTTGTGGTCATTAGTGATGGGAGGACAGGCGTGTGCTGGCAAGCCTGGAGAAAACACTGTTTTGACCCTTCCAGGGCACCCTTCCCTGGCACCAGGCCCACAGTCAACACAGTTGCTGTCTCCACAACACTTGTTCTATTGACCAGCACTGCCCACAGCTGGGCTGCCGCTCTAGCTCCCAGCCATCACTCAACCAGCAGGGTTCCCAGCTGTCAAGGAACTTTTTTTTTGACGAAACACTGCCCTGAGGACTAGTGTGAAGACGCAAGTGGAAAGGCCACTCAAAACTTGTGACATGAGTCTAGTCCCCAGAACTCATTGTAAAGGAGGAGAAACTGACTCCACAAAGTTGTCCTCTGACCTCCACATTTGTACTGCGGCACGTGTGCACATATCCTCCATGTCCAGCCTCACGCACATGGCTCGCGAGCACACTAATTTTCTTTTTAAAAAAACCTTTTTTATTGATTGCTTGTGAATGTCACATCATGCACCCCAATTCCACTCATGTCCCCCCTTTCTTATCTGCTCTCTGTCCTTGTCCATCTTTAGCTGTAAATGTTCCTTGCACCGAGTCACTGGTCTGGTTCCAGGCTTCCGGCTTCTGCTACATCATCAATACTGGATCCTCACGGGGATGCCTCTCTGACAACCTTTTATTGTCCTGTGTCATGGAGATCCTGCAGCTTTGGATCTGAGGACTGGTCCCTTCATGGACTCCAGCAGCTCATAGGCGGGGTAGATATTGGGGTAGGCCAACTCAGAGCCCTAGATCTGGGCGCCACTAGAGCAAGCTCACAAGCACTGCTGGGCTAGCTCACCACAGCTTGCAAGGGCTGGTTGGTCGCCACAGTCCCACCACTAGGGGCCAGCTCTACCGTTTTTGCCCAGCAGGGACCTGGTTTCTCAAATGCTGCAACCAATAAGGGGCAGGGCCAGCTCTATCCAGCCTTTGGATATTAATACGATCCCAGGTGGCAGCCCAGCCCAGGGACTAAGGTCTACATGGCCTTTGGTGGCAATTTGGGTCATGGACATTGATACAGATACCTGCTGCTGCATGGTCACAGACCCAGACATGGCTCTCAGCAGCAGCACAAGCCAAAACTCACCACGGCCTCAGGTGACCTCACAAACTACTCACAAATGGTGTTCCTCTCTACCCCCAAGTCTCCAGATCTGCCTCTCTTCACGGTGCTCAAACGGTTCCTCTTCTCTTCCTCTCCTATCTCTCCACCCCATATTTGCATATCGCAGTGGCTCAAGCCACAGGCCATACGGTGGGCAGAGTCTCTGGGTGTCTTCAAACGTTTGTCCAACCCTAAGATTGCAGAGGAAATAAATACATGGCCAAAGTTAAACACAGCACAGAAAGACTGTAATCCAATATAGAGTTGTCTAGTCTCACGGTTGAGCCACCATTACAGTAAACCAGAGAGACGAGCAGATAGGCTATCGACGAGAAGTAAACACAGCAGGTCATGTTGATAGGCTCTGGTCACCACTCTGGTCCTGTTTTCTTCCTAGGATGGAGCTCTTGGGGTTTCAGCGACTTACACAGTGGTTGGTTTTCTCAAAGGAAGAAGACATAGGCTCTTGCATTAATCACTGGCTCTGTGGATGAACAGTGTAACTCACCATTTCCCAAGGAGCAAGAACAGCAATGGCCTTCCTGTCCCCAGTTCTGCCTCTCTTCACCGTGCACCAATGGCCTCTCGCCTTCTGCCTTTATTTGCTTGCTTCTTTCTCTTTCTTCACGCCACCACCTACTTACTCATTTCCTCAGGACCCGGCACAGTGAGGGTACAAACCATATTGTTCGCCAAACCACCCTCATTATTTTTAAAATAATAAAAATAAAAAGATAGGGATTTAGCCCAATTGTGGCGTGCTGTTCAACAGCTCCATGCCTTGTGCTAAATGCCCAGTAATATACATATCAGACATGATGTCAAATGCCTGTCAGCCTAATATTTAGGAGGAGAATCACCAAATTTAAGGTCCCTCAGGCCGCACAGTTAGGTTGGAGTCAGCCTGGGCTGTCTGAGACCCTATCTCAAAACCACAAACAAATGAACAAAGCAACAGAAAAGGAAAACGGCCCCAGCACAGGACAGCTGTGTAGAAAGCAAGGCCTACAGGCAACTCTAGCCAGAACAACTCCCTTAACCTCTTGACCATGGAGGAACCCCCACCCAAGCTATCATAGGCCCGGGAAGATGGCAGGTAACAAGGGTCGCCACCGAGTCTGATGACCTGGGCATCATCCCTGGACTCCACATGGCAGAAGAAGAGAATAAACGTCTGCGACACATCCTCGGACTCCCAAAGCACACAACGCCCTGCCCCCAAATCAATCAATCAATCAATCAATCATCAAACAATCCCAGATTTGAGGGAGCAGGGCATGATTCCCTGAAGGCTGCCTAGGAGAGCTAACTCCATCCTGACTGTTCATCTCTGAGGACTGGATGCTGAGGACTGGAAACCCCTTTTCAGATGGGTGAGCCTGAGCAGCCTAGACTGCAGATGATTATCTCCAAACTGTCTCTATGCCATCTGCATACAAAACGGCATGACCTCCAGGGCCACGTCGGTTCACAATGGCCACTGCGAAAACCGGACAAAAAGAACCATCAAAAGGT
The DNA here is from genome assembly GCF_011064425.1 of Rattus rattus. Lineage (NCBI taxonomy): Eukaryota > Metazoa > Chordata > Mammalia > Rodentia > Muridae > Rattus > Rattus rattus. Next base: position 140,200 of record NC_046158.1, read on the forward strand.
CGAAAGGGGGCAGTGCCCAGATTCCTGGAAAAGTTGTGCCCATTCCCAGAAAACACACACGCATTCCTCCCCTGCATTACCCTCAGCCTGCCTCTCATTTCTTTCGCCCCACTATGGCCATCAAGCCTTGGGCTGCTGAGAAGCTGTTTTCCACATTTATTGCCTCCTTTATTCTGTTCTTGGCCAAGAATGAAAAGTTTCCTTCACTACTTGATGGCACTTGATCTTGTTTCTTCCCCCCTCACAATTCTGAGAGGGACAAAGAACCCAGTTTCGGGGCCAAAAGTAGCAACGCACAGGCAGGGTAAGGCACAGGAGAGGCGGGATGCCGCCTGTTTGCCTGTGGCAGGAGAAGCCTTCTTCCCTGGGGTCTTAGGGGTCTTGCAGACCCCAGCAAAGCCATCTCTAGCACTGGGGGCTAGATAGCTTGGGAAGAGTCTTTGTTTAGAGTCTTTGTTTCCTGCTGTGGGGATGGAGAAGAGTTATAGCCACCTTCCAGGGATGTGTCCTGAGGTCTAGAGTGAGTGAGTGAGTGTGTGTGTGTGTGTGTGTGTGTGTGTGTGTGTGTGTGTGTGTGTCTTATGCTCAGTGTGAGCAACCCAACAGTACTCTACAAGAACCTACCCCAATTCTCTGTTCCCTACAGAACATCATGGAAATGCCCAGTCCTAAGCCTGTTTATCTTGGAACCCAGAAGGCTAGAAGATCCTCCTCAGTGGATTAGCCCTTCTGTTGCATGGAAAGATGACTGTTGGAGTGAAACCTTTAAACTTTGCTATGATCCCTTCCGTGTTTGCTTCATGACACTCCTGTTAGCTTTATGACATTTGACAGTTGCTGTGGCAAACAGGAAGAAGCAAAATGAAGTTGTCACATCAAGACAAGACATAACTCTTGCCCCAGAGACAATAGGAGGGGGTTATTATGAGGAGCCAAATATGATTGACCACCTCCCCCGATCACAGGTTCAAGCTGCAGTGAATGACACCCTGGGAGGGGTTAGTGGAACTTTAACAGTCACAGAAGGAAACAAACAGAACGCAGATCAATTCATTTACAGAGTACTCTGTTGGACATCAGGTAGGCAGCTCACAGCTAAGCCTGCGACCATTGCTATAGGTTCCAGACTGTCTGGTGACATTCTCAGTTCCGGAGTAGGTAGGTCAGGTGATTTCTAGGAATGCATTCTGAAAATGTCACCAGAGAGTCAAGAGGATGCTGCTGGGAAACTGCTATGGACTAATGATAGCCCAGAAGAATTTTATCTATTTACCACATTTCAACTCTCTGTAACTGCAGAACCTCAGTCACTCACAGAATTCCCTGCACAGATGTCAGCTTTTCATGGGACTTCAGTTCACGGAGCCAGAAGAGGCTGTGCGGGGATCAATGCTGTTCCCTGCAGAGCACCCCTTCTAGTTGTTGTTTAGAAAAAGTCTCACCATCCAGCGCAGACTGGCCTCCTACTCAAGATAATCCTCCCAAGGCTGGCCTCAGAACTCTGCGTTCTCATTTTTCTGTGGTCTATAACCTCCCAGGCCCCGAGGACGGAGATGTTCGTTAGTGACTTCCTCTCCCACTGCGCTCTTGGCCCCTTGTGCTGCTCAGTGGTGTGACTGGTTACACAATTCTGAGAGGGGAAAAAGGACCAAGGTTCAACCTGATCACATAGGAGTAAAGAGTCTAGAACAGGGGCTGGGATTTAGCTCAGGTGGTAGAGCGCTTACCTAGGAAGCGCAAGGCCCTGGGTTCGGTCCCCAGCTCAAAAAAAGAACCAAAAAAAAAAAAAAAAAAGTCTAGAACAAAGTAGAAACTGGCAATGATTATAAGGAAAAAGGAGGGCTCCAAATATGGTTTACCTGACAAAGAACCTCCACGTCCAATCTACAGCACCACACTCACGTGGTAGGCACAGACCTATAATGCCAAAGGCTGGGAGGTAGAGGCGGGATGATAAGAAGTTCAAGGTCAAGGCCACCCTTATAGTGTGAGTCCCTGGTGGTAGGGGGTTTGATAAAAGAAAGAGTATCCCAGGTAACCCAGGCTGGCCTTGAACTTGCTAAGTACCCAAGGCTGACCTTGACCCTCCTGATCCTCTTGCCTGTATCTCCCAAGGGCACCACCATGCCCAATGTGCTGTTTCTATTTCTAAGACCATGGGAGTCCTCTATCACGAGCAACTGCACCATGTGGGTGGGAACCCTGTCCCTATAGGATATGGTGGCTGAAGACCTCAGGGCCTCCTCTCATATCTGTCATAAATGAAGAGAGATGTTCATGTAATAGCTGTATCCAAAGCCTTAATGCAAGAACATACAATGTCGGTAATTTCCGTTGGCTCTCTGAGAGACAGAGAATTACACCCACTTAGAGATAAGTAGTTAAGTAATAATTTCCCCCTGAGGTTGCACACTGTGTAATTACAGGGCCGGAATATGAGCCCAGGCTAATTTCAGGCTGAGACTAGAATCTAATTTTACTATCCTGAAGAATTTCTTCGGGGCACACTAATTCTTGAGAAGGCCCAGCCTACTCACATTTTGTATTTGTGCTTTTTAAATATCCTGCACTTAATTTAAGAATTAAATAATACATTTGTGCAAAAGCACAATCCAGAATTGCATTCCCTCTACTCAAGTGGATTGAATTTTCCTACGGGGCCTTTCTTGAAAGGTCAGGAGAAGCAAAGTTTAAAACAGAATGGAATGCAACTTTTTAGGTTTGCTTGGATAGGTAAGATTTTTATGTCAACTGCTGGAATTCTTTGGCCCTAAAAACCCGAGAGCTTTTTTTTTTTTTTCTCAATGAATTCTAAGAACATAAAAATGCCTGGTTTTCTCTCTGTGTCTGCCTTTTAAAATTAGAAATATGGAAGTACCAGAGGTGTGATTTAATATCATTAGAAAACAAAAGGACTTGCAAGTCATAGATTGGTTAAAAAAAAAAAAAAAGCAGTGGTGTTTTGAAGAGCATTTTTTAGGGGGGAGCAAGGGGAAAAGGCGCTGACAGGTAGCTCATTCCTTCCAGTATGATTTACTGTCTGGCTGGAAGGAAAGCAATTGTTTGAGGCACGTGCTCTCTCTCTCTCTCTCTCTCTCTCTCTCTCTCTCTCTCTCTCTCTCTCTCTCTCTGCATAGTTGTATTTTTCCACAGTACTGGTCAATTCGTAAACAATGCTATCAATGTTCTTGCCTTTGACTCACCAAGTCCTGCAGGCTTCATAGTAGATTTTTTATTCTAATGTGTTGTTTTCAGACAAAGTTCCCTCTGGAGCTCAACTAGGCCTGAATCCCAGATAGCTCAGGCTGGCCTTAAATACAGAGCAGTCCTCCTGCCTCAAACTTTTAGGTGTGATTGCAGGCATGAGCAACTATGCCTGGGTTTTTATTCCAGTCTTAATTGGTGTCAAGTCACAGGTCACACATCACATGTTACAGCGTGGAGTGTGGCTACACTGCTTTGGGCTCCCGGTGGGTCAAGCTCCTCTAGACACCCGCCCAGCAGCTCCCTGAATCCTAGAATGAAACACACACACACACACACACACACACACACACACACACATATACATGCACACACACACTAGCTTATTTTTAATATTCTGTCCAGCTCAATGGCTGGGCAGTTCTAACCCTCTGCCTGCTACCCCAGGACCAATCAGGTAAGTGTCTAGTGGACGCTCACCTGAATTCTTACATGGCTCATTGGCTCTCTTTTTTTTTTTTTTTTTTTTTTTTTTTCAGAGCTGGGGCCCAAACCCAGGGCCTTGTGGTTGCTAGGCAAGCGTTCTACCACTGAGCTAAATCCCCAACCCCAGTTGGCTCTCTTGCTTCTCGCCAAATCTGATCCATCTCCCACTTCATCATGACGATCCTCCTTCTTCTCCTCATCTCTGTCCTAGCCCATGCAAATCTAAAGGTCCTGCCCCATCTCCCTTTGCCCAACCACCATTGGCCGTTGGCTCTTTATTGATCAGTCAAAGACTGATTGGGGACAAGGACCTTCAGCCTTTGGACCCACAGAATCCCAATTAAAGCCAAGCATTAGAACCAATCCCCAACACACGTCACACAATTAAATGTAGGTTCCAGAATGCTGACAGAGTTAAAGGGGCTGAAAGGCTCAAAGGTGCCATATTGGAAGCAAGGCGGGAGTGCTAAGGGAACTAAAGTCACGGCAAAGCAAGTCACAGAGCATTGCTGCCATGAGGACCCCAGATCATGGAGCAGGTTGGGGACTGATTGACTTCCAGGCTCAGTGGATCCAGACAAATGGCAAAGGTGTGGATGTAGCAGTCAAACTAAGGTAAAGCCTTGGTAACAAACAGAGTCTGTCCCTGAGGATCCTGTGGTCCTTGCACCAATGGCCCAAGGATGGCTGATGAGTGCTTTGGTACCTTGTTTCATAGGATCAAGAAGGGCTGCGCAAGCTCGTGCATAAGCTCGTAAGCTCACAGTCTGTCTTGCTCCGATGTGGATTTCCTGCACCTCTGTGTTCCTGTGCTCCAGGTTTCATCGACAAGTTCATGGCTGATAATATTTGTAAAAAAAAAAAAAAAAAAGAATTATTCCTCAGTCTGTCCTCAAGATGGCTCCCATCTGTGTGCCTCCATCTGTTCTAGGCAGAGAGCCCTTGTTTAGTAGTACAAATGACCTGTGGAATCACTCTGCTTCAGAGTTTGCACTCACAATGGAGCAAAGTGATGTCATATAAAATGGAGTCACCCAGACCAAGGCCCAGCCTGAAAGCTGTTCTATGCAATCTGTTACAGAGTCCAGGGCACAGCTTTCCCAATCCACCCCCTGATTCCTGAGAGCAGGAGTCTGGTGGGTCACGTGGAGAAGATCAACATTGTTCTTTTTACAAGACGCTTTACAGTTTAAGTAAGCAGGATGCACACTGAGTGTAAGGAATAAGAACAGTATTCAGTGCATTTGCTTCTGTCTGGCTTGCTTTTGAAAGGTCTTACAATGCAGCCCTGGCTAACCTGGATCTTGCTATCTAGAACCAGGTTGGTTTTGAACTCACAGAGATCCATCTACCTGTCTCTCTTAAGTGTTGGATTACAGGCATGCACCACCATGCCTGGCCTGATTTTTTTTTTTTTCAGACGGAATCAAATTTTACTCGTCAGGTTATATCAAACAGTCTCTTCTAAAATTGAGGTGGTTTCCTATAACCTAGGCTGGCCTCAAACTCACAAGGTACCAGAGGATGACGTTGAGCATCTAACCCTCCCGCCTCCTTCTGAGATAACAGGAGTATAGCACCATGTCGGGTATCTAATTGAAGACTTTACATTGGCTTTACATAGTCTCTTAGTTAGAGTCTTATTACTGTGAATAGACATCATGATCAACATAATTCTTATAAAGGGCAACATTTAATTGGGGCTGGATTACAGCATCAGAGGTTCAATCTATTACCATCATGGCAGAAAACATGGCAGCATGTAAGTGGACATGGTACTGAAGGAGCCAAGAGTGCCTATATCTTGATCTGAAGACAACCAGGAGACTATATCTTCCATAGGCAGTCAGGAGGAGGTTCTGATTTCACACTGGGTGGAGCTTGAGTTTGGAGACCCCAAAGCTTATCTACACAGTGACACACTTCCTCCAACACGGCCACACCTATTCCAACAAGGCCACACCTCCTAATACTGCCACTCCCTATGGCCAAGCATTCAGACACACAATCTATGTGGGGTCAAACCTATGCAAACCACCACACACGCATACTGAGCTCCTCCTGGTTTGTTTCAATGACAATGTCTGTGTGTCATTCCACTGGAGTTTTGGGATTCTCCCTGGCCACACTTCAGACAAGGCTTTATGAGACAATGGCTGAATAAGATGCCAGTAAGGTCTTTTCATTCATTATGACAGTGTATCTTGGTCATTGTTGAACAGTGACACCATGACCACAAACACTCTTATAAGAGAAAGTATTTAGTTGGGGGCTTACTTAGGGTTTCAGAAGTTTAGTCCATTAACTTTGTGGTGAGAAGCATGGTGGCACACAGACATGGTGTTGGAGAAGGAGCTGAGAGTTCTACATCTGGATCTGTAGGCAGTGGAAGTGAGAGATTCTGGGCTTGACTTGGGCTTCTGAAACCTGAAAAACTACCCCCAGTGACACATTTCTTCAAACAAGACTACACCTCTAAATCTTTTCAAATAGTGCCACTCCCTGGTGACCAAACATTTAATATATATGAGCCAATAGGGGTCATTCCTATCAAACATCACACTCTACTCCCTGGTCCCCATAGCTTTATAACCATATCATAACACAAGACTGCATTTTGTCCAACTTTAAAAGTCCCCTTAGTCTATAGCAGTCTCAACCCTGTTTAGAAGTTCAAAGTTTCTTCTAAGGCTCAAGGCAATCTCCTAACTCTAACTTCTGTAAGATCAAAGTCAAAAAGCTGATCCTATACTTTCCACATACAATGGCACAGGATATACATTACCATTCCAAAAGGGACGAAAGGGAGCATCGTGAGGAAATACTGGACGGAAGCAAGACTGAAAACTCTCAGCTCTTTCTTCAGAACCGTGTCGGCCTGCGTGCTGCTATATGGCCCGCCATGATAATGGACTAACCCTCTGAAACTGTAAGCTGAGCATACTCCAAATTCTGCATTTCCATGTCCAATGTTAAAGTATTCTTCAGATTTCTAACTCCTTTCAGGTTTGTTGACTACAGCACAACTTCTGTCTCTTGGGCTGGTTCCACTCCCCCATGCAGCTCTCCGTAGCAGCTATCTTACAATCCTGGCATCTCTAACGTCATGGTATCTCCAGTGAAATCCAGTCTTCACTTTCTCAGCTTCACGCAATGGCCACTCTTGGTCTCCATGCAGGGACTCCCCTGACACATGCCTGGCTCAGTAGCTTTCCTTAGGGGAGATTCTACAACTCTAAAGCCAGAGCCATGTGGCTGAAGCTGCCAATTTCTGGTGCTTGATGAGGCTGAAACATAGCCCCCTTATTCAAATGCATCTTCAGCTTTTTGTTTTCAATGTTTTCCTTGATTGCTTCAGGTTTTCTTTAATTCCTTTCCACAAGTTGGAAGCTTAGCTGGTTGGGATCTTGCTAAGGTCACCACTCTATTTAGCATCAGGCTTTTCTTTATATCTCCTTGAGCACTTGACTTAGCTCTTAGCTCTTAGTGCCCCCTTTCTCTTCAAACTGTGCATTCTGTATTTCTCCCTGCCCCACTTACTTGTTTTTGTTGTAGACCTGCAGAAGTGACCACTAGTAACCAGGTGACACAGTCAACACTAGGCTATCTTGAAAGCTCCTCTGCCAGGGCCATTAATCTAAAACTCCTTAATTTAGCCTCAGGCAGACGTTTTGGACAAGGGCAAAAACTAGCCACAATCTTTGCCAAAATATCATACAACCTGTCTCTAGGCCACTTACTAATATTCTTTCCCTCTGAAACATCCTGAGCTGGGCCCACGGCTCAAATTGCCCTCAGCACTGTCTTCCATGCTCCTACTAGGATGTCCTATTAAACCTCGCTTAATTCATTCAACTGCTTTCCTAATCCAAAGTCTGAAAGTCCACACTTTACCAACAAGCAGCATGGTCAGGCTGTCGCAGCAATACCCCACTTCCTGGTACCAACTTCTGTCCTAGTCACTGTTCTACTGCTGTGAAGAGATGCCATGACCACGGCAACTCTTACAAAGGAACACATTTTATTGGCGTTGGTTATAGTTTCAGAGATTTAGTGCATTATCCTCACAGCAGGAAGCATGGTGGCACACAGGCAAACATGGTGCTAGAGAAGGAGCTGAGAGTTCTACCCCTGCATCTGGAGGCAGCAGGAAGCGATTCTGGATTTGGCTTGGACTTCTGAAACCTCAAACAAAACCCACGCCGCTGACACGGTTCCTTCACCCAGGCCACACTTCTTAATCTTTTCAAATAGTGTCACTCTCTGGTAACCAAGCATTCAAATCCATGAGCCTAAAAGGAACACTCTCGATCAAATCACCACAACCTACATCAGGTCTGAGCATTCTGAGTTCATGACGATCAAAGCACTGTGCCCTGAGGTAAGATTGCAATGTTGTGTCACAGTGTTAGACTTGTGAGGTGGGAGTCGTTCTCATTAGTGACTTTCCTAATGCTATGAAGGACACCATGACCAAGGGGACACCCTCTGCTGGCCTCCATTGGCAATGCCTACACATAGTGCACATACATACATGCCAGCAAACACTCATGCACATAAAATAGACAAAACATGAAAGCCCATAAGTGTCACTTGTTCTGGTTTTTATAACATGTCCATTAGATGTAATGCATCTTTCTAGGGCTTTGTTTGTTTGTTTGTTTGTTTGTTTGGAGACTGGGCCTCACACAGTGGCTCAGGCTACCCTTGAACTCATGAGAATCCTCCTCTCAAGGTCTGAGATGACAGGGTATGAGTTGCCATGCTTGGAGTACTGGCTGGTTCTGTGTCAACATTACACAGCTTGTTAGGGTTAGGATTTGACCTGGAAAGATGGATCCTCAACTGAGGAAATGCCCTAACTGAGCTGACCCCTGGGAGAGCCTGTAGGGCAGTTCCTTGATGGATGGTTGGTATGGAAGGGCCCAGCCCATTGTGGGAGACTTCTCCCCTACGGTAGCTTTTATTAACTGGGAGGGAGAGATCAGGATACATATTCTGTTGAATTTGAGGGTGGCCTGACTCTACAGATAGCAAAGTTCACTGGGTCATTAACATCCTTGTATGTGGAAAACAAGCGTTGGTTTCCTCCACTGAGGAGATATCTCTCACAAGTAACATTTCTGGTTTTGCCCATGTTTATCTGTGAGCAGGAAACCTTGTGCCATCCACATGAAGTCCATGCTGGCCTCAAATTCAGAGATGTAGTTCATGGTGCTAGAATTAAAGGGCATATGTCATTATGTCTGGCTTCAGTTCAGAATTTTTAATGAAAAATTCATGTGTGTGCATGGGTGATTTGCTAGCATGCCTGCCTTTGTACCATGTGTGTACCTGGTATTCACAGAAGCCGGAAGCGAGCACAAGATCCCCCAAACCTCGAGTTACAGACAATTGTGAGCCATCAGGTGGGACTGGGAAGTGAACCCCGAGTCCTCTGGGAGCAGCCAGTACTCTTAACTGTGGAACCCCCCACCATCTCCTTTGTCTTCCCAACCTGTCCCCATTCAACCTTCATATTGATTTTTGTTGGTGTACCAGTGAGTTTAATCAGGGTTACTTACGGGATCCCATGCACCTTGCCAGTGACAGCACCAAAGAATAAAATGTCCCCCCTCTGGGGGAGGGGCAGGGGAGGGAATGGGGGCTTATGGACAGGAAACCAGGAAGGGGAATAACCTTTGACATGTAAGTAAAGAAATATATAATGCAAAATTTAAAAAAAAAAATGCCCCTCCCCCCCAGCAACCATTAAGCCTCTTCCCCTAAAGATAATCTTTCTTTTTACTTTTTTTTTTTTTTTTTTTTTTTTTTTTTTCCTGAGTGATTTGATCTCCTTCTGTAGCCCAAGCTGCCTTGGAACTCACTGTGTAGCCCAGGCTGGCTTGGAACTCACTGTGTAGCCCAGGCTGGCTTGGAACTTTGGGAAGTCCTTCTGACTAAGCCTCCTGAGTCTCCTGAGTGCTGGGCTTCCAGTGAGCCGCCATGTCTAGCTTGCTTCTAACTGTGTCGTTTGGAATGTTTCTTTGCTCATTTCTTCAAGGGAAGAGAGATCCTTCTGGGAGGTGGTCTCTGTCTGGTGAGTTACATTCCTAGAATGGTCTGGGTGTTTTGCTCCTGTTTAACATGCCGTATTAATCCTCTGTGGTGAGTAATTTTCATCTTGGTATGCAGTTTGTATCACACATGTGTTAAGTGTTAAACGTGAAATAGAAAGTTGACCTGTACGTGGCCCTGATTTGGAAGGGCTTTTGTCTGAGCTATCTCGTGTGAGCTAGACAGTTTTGATGACAATTTAATCGTTCGTAATGTGTCACGCATGGTTTGGCAGCTGGCTTACGCACTCATGAGTGAGATGGGGATGTTCTGGTGCCATTACCAGTCTGTTAACGGAGCATCCTTTTCTCCTCCTCTCTCCTCCTCTCTCTCCTTTTTCTCTCTCTTCTTGCCCCCACCCCCATCCTCCTCCTTTGAAACAAGGTCTTTTCTTGGTCCAGCTGGTCTCAGACTCATTATTGACCTCCTGATTCTCCTGCCTCCACCTCTCCAGTGCTGGATTTCAGATGTAAGTCACTTTAACTAATGACGCCTCCATTAACTCACCTGTTGCTAACATCCGAAGAAATGCTTTTGCCTGCTTATCTATCAGCATCAACAATGCCCCACTTTCTGGTGTTTTTTGTTTTTTTTTTTTTTTTTTTCTTTTTTTTGGAGCTGGGGACTGAACCCAGGGCCTTGCGCTTCCAGGCAAGCGCTCTACCACTGAGCTAAATCCCAACCCCTTTCTGGTGTTTTTAACTGCCTGATCCAGAGCTATCCATTTTAGATTATCTCTTTAACAGACATGCACTGTGTGGATATGTGCACATAGGGTATTGGAGCACATGGTAGGGGGCACATTCATGTATGGTGCACTCGTGTGGTTATGTACAAGGGCAATACAGTTCATAATCCATTTTGTATACCGAGGCAAGGTCTCTTGATGAACCTAGGGTGCACCCCACTCCCCCCAGTTGACTAGTCTAGCCAGCTAGCTTACCCTGGGACCACCTGTCTCTGCCTCTCGCATACTGCGATGACAAATGACCCATGGCCATCCAGCTTTTTGGAGAGCCAACCTCCAGTCTTCGTGTATGCAAGAGCATGGCAAACACCCATGAGCCATCTCCCCTTAGCTCTTGACCCTTTCCTGTCCTGAGGAGTGAGTGCTACTTGGGGGGTTAGCTGTGAGACCCAGTCGCTTGTGCTTTAGAATTGGTGTTTCTGCTCATTTTAAAGATGCCGAGGACTACAATATCGGTGCGTCCGTGTCCCGCAGGTGTCAAAGCCACTTGGCACCCAATGCCCGTTTCTAGACGACATAACCTCTGTCTAAGAGTTTTGCAGTTCGTCCTTGACGTGTCCTCTGCCTTATGGTTACAGTCTGTTGCTGTTTTCTAGTTTTGGCTGGTCACACCACAAAGAGTTTCTCTGGGAATCATTAAAATCCCACATGTGCCCAGGACGTCCATTGCACTGTTATGTTGCATGGGGACAAATGTTTCCAAAGCATGGGAGGGAATGTTCTGAAACATTTTCAGTGCTGTTTGTCCTTGAGATTGTCCTGATCAATTTGTAGCAGCCTTTTTTCCTTTCAACCGGTTTTATAAAAGATGTATTCATTTTATGTGAGTACACTGTCACTCTCTTCAGACACTCCAGAAGAGGGCATCGGATCCCATTACAGATGGTTGTGAGCCACCATGTGGTTGCTAGGATTTGAACTCAGGACCTCTGGAAGAGCAGTCAGTGCTCTCAACCGCTGAGCCATCTCTCTAGCCCTGCAGCAGTCTTTTAAACAATATTTCATGTAGTCCTTCGCTTGGCACCCCACAAATTAAGGGGCTTACATCATTAGAATTCTTTAAATTTAATGTTATGTTCTCTGGAGAGCTGCTGCTCTCTCTCTCTCTCTCTCTCTCTCTCTCTCTCTCTCTCTCTCTCTCTCCACAAAATTTTGCTAATTCAAGCCCTTCTTGAATTCACTAAGCATCTCAGGCTAGCCTTCAACTCATAGTAATCCTCCTGCCTCCAATGCCTGAGTGCCAAAATTGCAGGTGTGCACCACTAGGGCTGGCTATAGCCTTCCTTACCTAAGAAATCCTGGATGGTGCTGAGGCTTGCTACTCTTTCTATCTGTCCTGCATTTGTCAACCAATTCCTTAAGTGAGGAGGCTCTGCACAGAGAGGGTGGGGAGCCTTCCTTGCTCTCTGACCTCAGGACCGCGCCCCCAGGCAGCACCACAGGGTCAGATCACACTACAGTGTGAGCCAGGATTTGGGTAACAGCTGAAAGCTTTGAGACTGTGTTTGTGACTTTGGTACAGTTTCTGTCTTTATCTCTATCACCAAATGGTTTATTTTACTTGAGGAAAAACAAAAAACAAACAAACCGAAACTTCGTGTGTTGCCAATTATTTTTGCCAGCAGCTTGTTTACCGTCAGTTTCCTTCTTGGACGGATGGAGTCCTGCTGGCCACAACTGGATTGATGTGTTTATGTCTCTCCACAATGTCAAAGTTTATCGCAAACAATAAATTCACAAGCTACGTCTACTTCGGTGGCTCCGATTCACTGAGTACTGCAGATTTCACTTAGTATTCATGGTTTTTTGGCAATCACTGGGTCTTCTGCCCCGAATTGCTCATATTATCTCTCAGGCCACATGTTCTACTTCACAGTAGTGTGTGTGTGTGTGTGTGTGTGTGTGTGTGTGTGTGTGTGTACACATACCTGCCAATGATATATATAGTATATATAACATATAACACACACACACACACACACACACACACACACACACACACACACACGTTATTGAATCGCTTAGACAGGGCTACAGGAGTGGTGGAAGGGCTCAAGGGTTCCCTGGTAAAGACAAGATCAGAGTCCCAACAGGTCACAACACTGACATAACTGTGTTCACAGACCTGGTGTGGCACCAGCCTGCCAAACACCAAAACAGATTCAGAGCAGGGAGTTGGTTCTGTGCTTCCTGGGTCCAGATGAAGTCAAGTGGGCCACATCTCATGCTCTTGTGCTGCACGCCCGACGGCCTGATGATGGTCGGCAGGCAGTTGGCCCCAGTGTGACATCGTGTGATGGCTGACCTTGGCTGTCCACTTGATTGCTTCTAGAATGAACTAAGACCCAAGCATCTGGGAACACCTGTGAGGGGTTTTCTTCATTGCATCATTTGCAACGAGACTCTCTATCCCGAATCCGGGCCACACCTTCTGGGCAGCACACATTAAAGGATGTGGAAGAAGGAAGACTTTTGCTTTTGTCTGCTTGCTTTCGTTTTCCCGGGGCTGGGGACTGAACCCAGGACCTTGCGCCTCCTAGGCAAGTGCTCTACTGCTGAGCTAAATCCCCAACCCCCTTGCTTTCGTTCTTGCTGGCAGGCTCATCTATGCTGTTGCTGATGCACTCCTTCACTGGTGTTAGAACCTACCTAACACCAGTTAGATCCTACATTCAGGATCCAATGTAGACTGAAGACCAACAGCTCTCTAGGAATCCCCTGGGACTCCTCCACTAGACTGAGACTTCTCAGATATCCAACTCTCATAGACTAAACAGCTGTTTGGCCTACCCATTGTGAGGTAGCCATTGTTTGACTACCTGGACTACAGCCACATCCTGTAGGTCACTCATTAGAGTGATTAAATCTCTACACTAAAATATCTACATTAGACTCATTGGCTCTCCATCTACTACACATTCAAACACACACAGACACATCTACACCCCACACACAGATACACAGACATACCCACACACAGATACACACACATACACACCCCACACACAGATACACACAGACACACCCTACACACAGATGCACACACAGACACACCCACACACAGATACACACACATATACACCCCACACACAGATACACACACAGACACACCCCACACACAGATACACACAGTCATACCCTACACACAGATACACACACATACACACCCCGCACACAGATACACACACAGACACACCCCACACACAGGTACACACACAGACACACCCCACAACAGATACACACATACACACCCCGCACACAGATACACACAGAGACATACCCCTCAGAGACACACACAGACACGCAGACACACATACACACTTATTATTCTATTAATTAGTTTTGTTCCTTTGGAGAACCCCGACTAATATGCTTGTCTTCATTCTCTATGTCTCATGTGAGGGGAATTACATCATTCTTTGATCTGTTGGTTTTGAGATGTTTGTGGTGGGCCTGGGCTATCTGGAGTGGTTTGATACACCTATGTGTCTATGTGTCCCTGATTTAATTTGGTAAGTTCATAAGAGGCAATATTTAATTTGCTTAAATAAGTTACTCAGCACCTCATGATGAGCACTGGACAGATAGTAGGTAGGGCTAGCACACATGCACGTGGAAATTGGAGGACAACTTGTCGTAGCTCGCTCCTTCTGCTGTGTGGGTCCCAGACACTGAGTCAGTCCTTGGGTTTGGCAGCAAACACCTTTACCTGCTGAGCCATCCTGCTGACCCAGAAATGGCTGTTCATTGGCACAAGTAAGATGCAGACTCCTTCTGCCTCAGCATTGGTGCCCCAAATGGAGAAAACTGCTGGTTAATAGATGGGGTCACTCGGGACAAAGCCCTGCAGGTGACCTCTCTGTGTGACATGGAATGTGTTAGAGCTTGTACAGTTTGAAACACTCATCTTCTCTCTTTCTTTTTCACTATTCCTTCATATCTTCCTCCCTCCCTCCCTCTTCTTTTCTCCCCCAACCCCCTTATTTCTTCTGTTTTTATGTCTACCTCTTTCTGTCTCTTTCTTCTTTCCCCTTTCCTTCTGATATCTCTTCCCAATGATGGCTGATGGTTGGGAGGAAAGTATCCTGTTGAAACAGAATCTTGATCATGCCACCCTCCCTTTTTTGGAGGTACCTTACTAAGGAAGAGCTGGCTGTGGGTCCCTGGCCTTTTCTGTAAATGTCTCTGACAGGACCACTCAGATGTGCTGTGCCCCACTGTCTCCTACAGGGACCCAGGCCACCTCCGAGGTACCATGACTAAGTCTCCCTTTTGTAGTGCTCCACTCATCCCTGCTTCTTCCTAGATATGGGTTTCACATTGACCTTGTAGTTCCGTGGAGTTAACACTAACCTCCCCACCCACACTGGATCTGTGAATTTCCCCACCTGTCCCTGAATGAGGTGCTGGGGAAAGGCCCAGGGACAGAGCCTGGCTCTGAAAACCCAAACCTTTGGCTTTGAAGACGTCACTTCTCTACACAGATCTCACTTCTGCATTTGTCTATGAGGGCAAGGCTGGCTGTCTTTGGGAATCGAGGGCTTTCTGGTTTCAGAGAAGAGTGGGATTTCCTTTATTCAGTATTTCTGTGAGAAATGTTCACCTAACACTGGGCATGCTGACTTTGCACATCTTATGGCTACTTCTGTTCCCCACCAAGGAGCCTAGGAGGTAACTTCTCAGGTCAAGAATCTTCTGGATGTATATTTCAAACTCTCCAAGAGTCCACCTCGGGTTGGGGATTTAGCTCAGTGGTAGAGTGCTTGCCTAGCAAACGCAAGGCCCTGGGTTCGGTCCCCAGCTCTGAAAAATAGAAAAAAGAAAAAACAAACCAAGAGTCCACCTCACTTTAGCACTCCTGACAAGGAGGATCTGACAAAAGAAAGAATCTTGTTCAGAGACAGGAAGACACAAGGTAGTAGTGGTTGTGGGCAGCTCAAATCCCAGATATTGAGGTAGAGCATGTGCTTCAGGCTAGCCTGGGTTTACATGGTGAGACCTAGCCTCAAAACAACAAAAACAAAACAAGAGAGCAAGAATGAGAGTGTAGGGGGAAGGAGGAGGAGAGGGTCTAGGAGTTAGAGATTGACATCAATGCCCAGGGAGCAGGTATTCAGAAGTGAACAGAATCATCACTGTAGTGGTTTGAATAGGAGTGGACCCCACGGCTCATGTATTTGAATGCTTGGCCCATAGGGAGTGGCACTATTAGGAGGTATGACCTGGAGTAGGTGTTGTTTGTTGAAGGAAGTGTCACTGTGGGGCAGACTCTGAGGTCTCCTATGCTCAAGCTACCCCCAGTGTGACACACAGTCTCCTTCTGCTGCCTTTAGATCAAGATGTAGAACTCTTGGCTCCTCCAGCACCTTGCTTCTCACCATGATGATGGGGACTAAACCTCTGAGTTATAAGCCAGCCCCAATTAAATGATTTCCTTTATAAGAGTTGCCATGGTCCTAGTGTCTCTTCACAGCAATAAAACCCTAACTAAAACAGTGACCAAACCACTGAGGTTAAAATCATGAATCAAACATGAGCTTCAGGATTCTTATAATCTGTTTTGATACAATCCAGGATATGTTAATCTCTCATGTCCTTAGTTTTTGTTGTATTTTTCAAATTGAGAAAAGCTAGAGTCACTGGGGAGTGGGGAACCTCAATTGAGGAAACGCCTCCATCAGACTGGTCTATGGACAGGTCTGAGGGGCATTTTCTTAAGCGATGATTGATATGGGAGGGTTCAGCCCACTGTGGGTGGTGCCGACCCTATGTAGGTGGTTTAAGAAAGCAGACTGAGCAAGCCATGAAGACAAAGCCAGTAAGCACTGTTCCTCCATGGCTTCTACATTAGTTCCTGTTTCCACATTCATGCCTCGAGTTCCTCTCCTAACTTCCTCCAGTGATGGAGTATGACCTGAAAGTTCTAAGCTGAGATAAACCTTTCCCTCGCTGCAAGTTACTTTTAGTCATGGTGTTTTATCATAGCAACAGAAACACCAAGACACTAAGTCAGATTTTATTATATGTGCCATATTGAAAATATATCTCAGGCTGGAAAGATGGTTCAATGGTTAAGAGCACTGGCTGCTCTTCCAAAGGTCATGAGTTCAACTCCCAGCAACTACATAGTGGCTCACACCATCTGTAATGAGGTCCTATGCCCTCGTCTGGTGTATCAAGGACAGCAGCGTACTCATATAAATGACATAAATAAATAAATAAATAAATAAATAAATAAATAAATAAATAAAAATATATCTCCCATGGTCAGATGAAAATGCTATAAAGAATCCCAGTATTTGGGGGTGGGTGCATAGAAACAGGAGGAGCAGAAGTTTAAGGTCATCCTTGGCCACAGTGGGTATCACCATCCTTGGTTACTGAAGACTCTTGTCTTAAAAGCCAAAATCACAGGGTTGGGGATTTAGCTCAGTGGTAGAGCACTTGCCTGGCAAACGCAAGGCCCTGGGTTCGGTCCCCAGCTCCGAAAAAAAGAAAAAGAAAAAAAAAAAAAAGCCAAAATCACTTTAGCGCCTTTCAAAGTTATACTGTTCAAGTGATTTTAAGATTAAATAAAAAAAAAAATGGTTTGGGTCTATTTATTTTTATCTAGAACTTTTCTTTAGTGAATGTACAGGTGGTTTTGTGTGCCAATGACACAAGCTAAAGTTATCACAGAGAAAGGAGCTTCCCTTGAGGAAATGTCTCCATGAGATCCAACTGTAAGGTATTTTCTCAACTAGTGATCAAGTCAGGAGGACCCAGCCCACTGTGGGTGATGCCGTCCCTGGGCTGGTGGTCCTGGGTCTATAAGAGAGTAAGTTGAGCAAGCCAGGGGAAGCAAGCCAGTAAGAAACATCCCTCCATGGCCTCTGCATCAGCTCCTGCCTCCTGACCTGCTTGAGTTCCAGTCCTGACATCCTTTGGGGATGAACAGCAATGCGGAAGTGTAAGTTGAATAAACCCTTTTCCTCCCCAACTTGCTTCTTGGTCATGATGTTTGTGCAGGAATAGAAACCCTGACTAAGACAGTGAATGATTCATAAGACAGTTTCTGTGCATTGTTTTGGGTTACTGACTAAGATAAAAATGGATCAGAAAAGGTCAAAGCTAGGCATGATGATGTAGGCCTATAAATTCCAGCCCTGGGAGGAGGAAGCCAGTGGATCAGGATTTCAAAGTAATCCTCAGTTATATAGTGAATTCAGTTATATAGTAATTCAGTTATATAGTGAATTCTTGGTCAGGCTGGGCTACATTAAACCCTCAACAAAACAAAAGTCAAGGAAGGCCTTACTGCAGGAAGGGCCCAAGGAAGTGAAGGTGTGTATTTTGACATAAAAAGAGGGTTCAATTTCTTATTTGAGATTTTCTGGATTCTCAGCTATCAGGAATGAAGATCTTTTCGTCTTCCATGCCCCTACAAGCTTTTGTCTTCTGTCTTAGTTTTACCCAGGCTCTTGAGTTGCACCTTTTTGGGGCTTAACCTTCTTACCATGAGAACTTGTCCCTAGAGATCTCCCTCTGAACATTGATTAGTTGTCCTGTTATGACAAACTAGGTGATTTGTGTGAATGCCACCTCTTTCTGGTGCTATGACACCACCTGACTTGGTCATTTCCACAGAAGATTGATACTCATAAATATTTCTTATAAGTATGGAGTACAAAAGGAAGATCATTTGGCCCCAGGGCATAGGTCTACAGCTCGAGGGATGGCAAATGAAGTTATCCTATGGGTATTTTAAATCTCTCTTCTCTCCACTGGAAAGCCTGGTGTGACTAGTTTCTGCATGTAGGTGAGTGAAGGTTAAGATGAGTTGACATTTGTGCAAAGCACATGGAGCCATTTCTACCTGGTGGTCAGTGTTGGTAAGGTCCACCTCTTCTCTCTAACCCATTTAATCCTGCCCCTGCAGGATCTGACATGGCTGTGGGATAGACAGTGTGACATGGTTCCTGCCCCTGGAGCAGAGCCAGCAGGGCATGGGTCTTTTCAAGTGCTGACAGTTGCTGCAGGAATAACGCATAATGTACATATTTTACTTCATTTTTCTCCTTTGGGGAATGTCTCCCTGCCAAGATTAATGATTCCATGATAATCAGAAACAGCACAATTCCAGGAGGCGAGGGTTTGTCTGATATTCCTCAGCAAAATTGTAAATGCTATGACCTTCAGGACAGCCTTAAGGCTGTGGGAAAGAACTCTAAAAACATGAGTTCAAGAATATATAAACAAGATTTCTCAACAATGCAAAATATAAGAATGCAATATGAAGTGTATGAGGGATTCATAGACCTAAAAAACAAAACAAACAAATAAATAAAAAACCCAAGGCAGCTACACTAATGAAAGGGAAAGGAATAGTTAAAAAATAAGGCTCATGGTACAAGCAATAAAGGAGTACCAGGAAGTGAGGAAATGGTGATCTCAGGGCAGGCTCCCACCCAGATTAGCTTATTGTTTGTGTTTGTAAGGGCAAGCAGATTTCTGAGTTCAAGGCTATCCTGAGACAGAGCACGTTTAGGTCCAGGCCTGGTGGTATGCACCTTTGAGACAGAGCCATGCAAATCCCTGAGTACAAGGTCTGTCTACAGAGCAAGTTCCAGGACACCCATGCTTAGGAAGTGAAGGAATTGGAAAATAGAAAGCTAACTTTCTTACATAAAAATAGCCTGTGTGTCTAGATTTAGCAACCACGAGTGCTGTGCCCAATGAACCATATAGGACTCGCTATGTTAAAAAATGTACTTGCTGTGTTTTTCTAAGAATCAAGTGACTAAGGTCATAAAAAGTTAATTTGTGGAATAATCAAGAAGGAACCTGAGGTAAATGATTAAATTGATATGCAATTCCTAAGAAAGTAGCTTACACAAATAAAAGACAGCTTTAGTCTGCCAGAGTTTAGCTACCTAGAAAGTCATCTTGAGCATGCTATAGAGTTGTCAGCTCTCACCACATCATTGACTTTGAGTCATTCTTCCACTGCGTCCAAACACCCCTTCCTCAGGACCCTCTCCCAAGCTGATGCTGGTCCTTGGCATGCCACATCAAATCTGCATATGAAGCAAAGAAGTCTGTGAAGGGCTAAACAATTCATCAGAAGCAATGTCCCTCAAGATTCAAACCCTCCCCTCGTCATTATTACACAGGGTGTTGTAGGGTAAGACAATGTATGTCATTCTGCATTGAAGCTATGATGTCATCTGCATTGAAGCTATGATGTCATTCTGTAGTGAGGCTATGATGTCGTTCTGCAGTGAAGCTATTAAGCTGAGGAAGAAAACAGCCACTTCTGGAAGGCCTTGACTCTGAGATCCTCTAGGCCTCGCCTTCCACAGGCTTGACCAAGCAGTAAGAGCCGCAGGAAGTCACAAGGAGACAAGACAGGATGCCTGGAAGAGTCTCAGACCATCCAAGCTACCTGGATGAAACTCAGATGGATTGGGCTTCTTCAAGGACCCACAACCACCTGTTGCACAACCTCCACGTGTTGGACGTTGTGAGGTGTTCCCTATGTTCTGGTGGGCTTTGGCGATGCAGTTGTCTGTGAGTCATTTCTGCTCTTGTAACGGACCCCTCACTTGTATGCTTATAAGTAACCCCAGTAAACCCACTGGTTCACCAAGATCAGTGGTGGCCTTAATTTCGGTCTGCTGTTGAGGTGACGTGTTTGGGTACGTCTCCCCAGGAACAGTGTCACACAGAAAATCTGGCAACTAACGGACAAGGCATTTACTCAGTGGAACAGCTAGTTTAACTTTTGAGAACTTGATATTTTCCTCAGAGAGTTAAAAATAAGTCTAGCAGACCCACGGTATTAGCTTGCATTTTACCGACGCAAGTTTAAATCTAAACAGAGCATGGGTTTCGTATGCTCCTGGCTCTATAAACTGAGCAAACCCACAACACAAACGTGAATAAAAACTTTAGCATCAAATTAAAAAAAAAAATTCAAATCAGCATAAAGTCAAGGAACAGACTAAACTTGTCACATTGTGTTTCACAGTAGCCATATGAAGTTTTGAGTTACCATTTTTTCTGTATTGTATTTTAATTTTATTTTTAAAAACAATGTATAAAGCATTAATATCATTTATGAACTGCTTTCCTAGTGTTTGGGCCTTTACTTATCCCAAACTTCCCTCCTTGCTGTGGAATTGCTTGTCTGCCATATGGCTAAACCCCATCCCATCCCACCTTCAGGTGACAGATGTCCACCTGGGTAGCTGTTGAGATTTGCAGGTTTTTCTCTTGTGGTTTGAATAAGATCCCCCCTACCCTCCTGCAGGCACCTATGTTTGAATGCTTAGTCACAGACACTGGGGATTGGAACTTTGTTAGGTTAGAATGTTAGAACAGTAGTGGCCTTGTTGGAGGAAGTGTGTCACTGGGGTGGGCGTTTAGGGTTCAAAGCCCATGTCAGGCCTAGAGTGTCTCAGTCTCTCAGTTTCTCTCTACCCTCCAACCCCCTCCTTCTGTCCAATCAGGATGTAGCTCTCAGTTACTGCTCTAGACCCATGCAAGCAACCATACTCCTCACCATGATAGACTAACCCTCTCTAACTCTCTGAAACTGTAAGCAAGCCCCAAACTAAATGCTTTCTTTTTTTAAGACTTGCCTCGGTCATGGTATCTCTTTACAGCAACAGAACAGTGACTATAAGACACCCGTCCTGGATTTTTTTTGTCTGTTTGTTTTTTTAAACTCTAATAAAGTTGTCTTCGAGTTTCCTTTTTCTTTTCTTCCCCCCCCCCCGGAGCTGGGGACCGAACCCAGGGCTTTGCGCTCCATAGGCAAGCACTCTACCGCTGAGCTAAATCCCCAACCCTCTCGAGTTTCCTTTTGAGTTCATGAGACTAAGAGCCCAGGACTGGACTTGGACTTCCCTAGTAACATGAAGTAACTCCTTGGGGACTCTCTCATTCCTGTAGAACTATCGTTGTTTTCTCCAACAGTTTTTATGTAGTGTCGGAGGAGGGGAAGAAGGGAGCTCATGTGTGGAGTCAGAGAACTCCGTAGAGCCAGTTCTCAATGAGTTCTAGAGATTGAACTCAGGCTTAGTAGTAAGCAAACTTACTCATTGAGCCATCTGGCCATCCCCTGTTTTCTTATTTTGAGACAGGGTCCTTAGCTACATAGATGGGGCTAGTTTTGATTTTGAGGCAATCTCCCACCTCTGCCTCTTGAATGCTGGGATTATACCATGTATCACCATGTCTGCTCCTCAAAAACAAAGGGGGCAGGGATGCTCGGAGAGATGGCTCAGTGGTTAAGAGCACTGACTGCTCTTCCAGAGGTCCTGAGTTCAAATCCCAGCAACCACAAGGTGACTTATAACCATCTGTAATGGGATCTGATGCTCTCTTCTGCTGTGTCTGAAGACAGCTACAGTGTACTTATATGTAATAAATAAATAAATCTTTAAAACAAACAAACAAAAACAAGCAGGGTGTAATGGAGCCCCCTTGTAATTCTAAATACTTGGGGGGTGGAGGCAAGAGGTCAGAGTCAGCCATAGCTATGTATCAAGTTCAAAGCCAATCAGAGTAAGCAACACATTCTCAAACAAACTAAAAAGCTTTGGTAGAGAGGACCTGGAGAGGCAAACCATGATCAGAATAGTGAATGAAAATATTATTTTAATAAAAACAAAGCAACAGCAAGGAAATCTTATCCTGTCTAATTGACAGACGGGTCTCAATTGTGGTAAGGAGAAGTGGAAATTAATGCACCCGGCAGGCGCCTCAGCTTAGGCAGGCGCCTCAGCTTACTGTTTTAACCAAGGTTACTAATGAGCTCCTGTGAGTACATTGGCAAGACAATGCTAGGATTGACCTCCAGCAAAGGACCCATTGTAATGGCTGCTGTTCTAGTCAGGGTTAAGATAAAGCACCAAGTCTGAGAGGAAGCTGCTGAGGAAAGGGTGTCTTTGGCTTACACTTCCACAGCGCTGAAGGAAGTCAGGGCAGGAACTTAAGCAGAGCTGGAACCTAGAGGCAAAGGCTGATGCAGAAGCCATGGAGGGGTGCTGCTTACTGGCTTGCTTCCCAAAGCCTGCTCAACCGGCTTTCTCACAGAACCCAGGACCACCTGGCCAGGGGTGGCCCCACCCACAATGGGCTGGCCCCGCCCCCACCAGTCACCAATTAAGAAAATACCCTACAGCTGGATCTCAAGATGACGTTAGCTTTGTCAAACTGGCAAAAACAAAACAAAACAAAACAAAAACTAGCATGGGCTCCTCATTCCTGAGCTTTTACGTGGGGCCTATGATTCCAATCTGCTGCTGCTTTACTCCACTGGGGTTTCCCAAGTTCTGCAGCAGTTCTTGGTGAGTACGTAGGCACTATGCACGCCTCAGGAGTCTAGCCTTGTGTTTGTGTGTTTGTTCCCTTTCCTTTGTCAAACGACCTTCAACAATGTGTGCAGTCTCCACGACATCAAGTTACAGCTCGGCTGTAGTAAAGTTCAAAGTTTCTTAGTCTGTAAATTATGTTCAAAAGCTGGAGAGAGGGCTCAGTGTTAAAGAACACTTGTTGCTCTTGTAGAATGAATGTTAAGTGTTACAACTCTGACAGGAATAGTGTTGCTAGTGTTACAGCTCCCTCCAGGTTCCGGGGGGATGTTTCCCCACTGCAAGTGTTACAACTCTGTTCTGGCTGAACCCAACAAGAACCCAGGAAGGTGGCTGCCTCGGCTTGGGGGGGAGAAGCAGCAGAGAAGGAAGCTGAAAACAGGGTTAACACAGCGTTTCTTGGGGCGGAGTTTGGGCTTTTTACTCTGAATGGCTGGCGATGGTGTGGGGGTGGGGGCTGAGGGGGGCGGGGAGGGGACTAGGAGGGCAGGGAGCTGGGTCTGGCCAACCATAGGGAATGAGAGTGTTCTATGGGCGGAACCTGACTTTTTGGCGTTCGGAGGTCCTCCGGGGAGGGGCCTGGCTACTCGTGAGCCTCCAGGGGCTTATACAGAGGACCTGAGTTCTGTTCCCACGCCCACAAGGTGGCCCAAACCATCTTGAATTTCAGATCTAGGGGATCCAAATAGTTTTTCTGAACTCTTGGGACACCAAGGCACATACGTTGCACACACACACACACACACACACACCTGTATGCAAAACACCCACACTTATAAAACAAACAAAAACTTTAAAACTCTCATAAAAAAAAACAAACAACTATGTCCAATGGTGAATATTTTAGCAAAAGCAAATACCCTTTTTTTTTTTCTGGGGGTAAAACAGATTCAACTGAACCTGAGGGTGGAGCAAACCAGATGAGGGCAGATGTGCTTGTTGGTTATAGAGATACAAACTCCACCACAGTTGTTTTCAGCTCCTTTTTAAATGATTACAGGAGAAGGTCGCAATGGCTCTGTATAACTCTGTCAGAGGACACCCAAGGCTCGAAGACCACAAGCAAGCTATGCTCTAGAAGCCTCTTGGCCAGCTTTTCACCCCAGAGCTCAGGGCTGAGAGACCTAGCCTCCTAGTAACCATCCATGCCAGTCCTTAGCCTGTAGCCTGTGGCCCTTTCTCCGGGCTTTCTTCCCTGAGACACACGCGGTGGAGGAAGACCAGGCTTCCAGGTGTCTGGCTGTAAGCCAGTGTCCATGAAGCCATTCCTCATTATATAGGATCCCGGTCCCCAACCCCATCACCAGTAACCCTTTCAGTTCCTCCGCGACCCCCATCACCACGTGCAGGTCAGAAGACACAGGCGGCTGTGACTTTTTTTTTTTTTTTTTTTTTTTTTTTTTTGCTGGTTTCAGGCTTTTTCTGCTTGAGTGGAGATGAAACAACATCACTCCTCCCACAGAAGGGAAAGGGGTGCAGGTAGGGGTAAAGTGAGGGACACCCGATGCATCACACGTGCATCCCGCCGGACGCTGTGTCCGGGCGGGGGGCGGGGACCCGCTAGACTCCCACTCCGTGGTCTGCGCTCTCCACTCGCCCGCGCCCTAGGCCGCCGCGCGCTGCCCAGAGGAGGCGCCGGCAGGGGCCGGAGGCGCGCACCCCGCCCGGCACACCCAGGCGGAGCAGCGACCGGGTCTCCTGCAGCGCAGGGCGCCGCCCGCGTGCGTGGTCCTGTCCCCATCGCGGCCGACCGCACACACCGGGCCTGGTTCTGCAGATCAGGTGGGTCCCACCGGGCGTCTGACACCGAAGCCACGAGCCACGCGGGTGGGGAGGAGGTGTGGGTGAGCGGGAGCGCCGCTGCTCCGGCCCAGCCCTACTACGGTTCTTGCTTTTGTCTCGGTCACTTGATCATTTCCTTCTACTTCTGAACTCCAGGCTCTGTCCCACCCTGAGGTGTCGCTGCATCTGTTTAGCCTTCCAGACCAGGGCCTGCTGGTCTGCTTAAGGGGGTCGCCCGCCCTTTTCCCTCCGTATCTGGGAAGCAGAACTGGGTAGGGCAGGGCAGGGCAGGGGAGAGCAAGCGAGGCATGGCTGGCAGGGGAGGGGAGGGCAGGGCAGGTCTCGGGACCACCGGTACTCACCAGTGAGTCTTAGAAAGGGAGTAGGTGTCTTTTCCTGCTGTAGGACAAGACAGGGCGGGATGGCACTTCTTCCGGACGAGATAGGAAAGGAGTACAGCAGGTAGAGGTAAAGTGAGAGACACCCGAATTTGAGAGACAGACAGACTTTTAACAGTGAAGGAAGGACCAAGCCAACATCAAGCCTAGGCAAAGTCTCAGGCGCTAACTTTGCTGTGTTGGGTGATGAGAGGAAATCTCGTAACAACTTTTCCAACGACCTGGTTCCCACTGCAAAGAGGCACCATCCAGCATTTGAAGATGGCAGGGGAACCGCTCAACAGAACACACACACACACACACACACACACACACACACACACACACACACACACCACACACACACACACACACGTTTTATTATTTTAAACTTATTTTATGTTAGCATGCAAAGTGCTGCGTTTCATTATAACGTTTTCATACATGTGCGATTGCACAAACTCTTGAGAATCATCCAAGAAACAGCGAGGCGGGAAATAATGTCAGGGCTGGGGGGGCGCAGAGGAGGAGAACGGAGAGACTGGGAGACTGCTGTATTTCTTGCTGCAGGGGGGCCAGGACTAAGCTAAGAGGGCGGGGATGTCAGCGCCACTAGCCCCTCCCCCAGGAAGGACCCGCGACCCAGGGACTCTTATTTTTGTGGTTTTGCTTGTCTGGGCACTAGAACAGATCTGACTGCCTCTTTCATTTGCCTGGAGGTAGCTAGGTGTGTCTCAGGAGGCTGGAGATTCTGGGTGGAGCCCTAGTCTTGCCTTTTCTTAGCCGAGCGACACCTTCCCTTGTAGACTCTTGGAATGAGAAATACCGATTCTGCTGAAGACCTCACTCTCAGGATCTGGGTAGGCAAAGACGAGGGGGCTGGCCATGGCTCCGGGTGTCCGGGGGCCGGGGTGTCAGGACTATGGGAGTCTCTGTCTTTTGACAGTGCTTACTACCTTCCTTACAGTTATTTTGGGGAGTAGTTGCTTCCAGATGGGAGCTGGATTCGGGTGCAAGCTATCTTTTGTAAATAACAGGTGTCCGGTGACTAAATATAGGGCTGGACACTTCTCTTAGAATTACCTGGTTCCAGAGGCCTTGGCCTAGGCCCCAAATGGCTTAGGCTGGGTACCTGGAGGCCCTGGCTTCTGCTCCTCCTGATCTTCCTACATAGAACCAATTTGTCCACTTCTACTTTCTCTCTGGGTTAGGAAGTCCCCAGAGGATGTTTGGGGGAGGCCTCCTATCCCCATTCCCTGTGATTAGGGCTAGTTTTCGGGGCAATGTCTAAGATCAGAAGGCGGGAGAAGTTCAACTGATTACTGCCATGGCCCTCTGTTGCTGACATTTACCAGAAGCCGAACTTTACAGAGCAGGATTGGCCAGGGCTCTGAGCAGCCATTTCCCCTGCGTTCTGACACTTCTGGGCTAGGGGCTGACCATGAGTCTTACTCCCTGTGCACTTCTGGGTCTTAGTGAGACTTTTAGGGTCCACGGGGTCTCTCAGGTTCCGTAGCCTAACAGGATAAGCTCGCCACTGTTGGCCGGATTTATAGATGGAGAAGGAAATCAAAGGTGGGAGAAGCTAAGTCACTGGTTTATGAGCACTTAGGGATTAAATAGAATCTGAGATTGGAATGCGCTCCAGCCAATCTCTAAGGCTTGTGCACTTCCTGTCTTTTGTTTGTTTGTTTGTTTGGTATGTGTGTTTGTTTTTGAGTCAGGGTTTTTCTGTGTAGGCTTGGCTGTCCTGGAACTTACTCTATAGCTGGCCTTTAACTGCTTCTGCCTCCCAAATGCTGGGATTAAAGGTGTGGTGCCGGGGCTGGAGAGGTGGCTCAGTGCTTAAGAGCATGAACTGCTCTTCCAGAGGTCCTGAGTTCAAATCCCAGCAACCACATGGTGGCTCACAACCATCTGTAATGGGATCTGATGTCCTCCTCCTCTGGTGTGTCTGAAGACAGCGACAGTGTACTTATATATAATAAATAAAATCTTTAAAAAAAAAAAAAAAAAAAAGGCGTGGTGCCACCACTACCTGACTGCATCTCCCACCATGGCAAGAAAATGGCTGAGGAACAGATGCTGTGGCACTAGGGAAGAAGGGGGGGGGGGGAGGAGTGGTGGGTGGGTGGGGCTGAGCATTTAAATAGGTGCAAATATTAATTTGTTTGAAATGAAAATGCTTTCTGATTCCTTTGAGTCCTTAAGATTTATTTACAAATTTTTAATCACACTCTAATTTACATGTACTAAAATACACAAACCATGCACATTTTTGGTTTAATGAGTTGGAAGGTTTTAGAGGGACAGTCCTTGTGTTTGTTTGGCCCAGGCTGGTCATTTTCTGCAAAGTGGCTGAGGTCTTGGGTGACAATACTCTTGCCAGGGGGATGTAACATACATGCCTACTCATCCGGATAGGGAGTCCAGGGCAGACCAAAATCCAACTTGATGAACCAATAGGCTTTATTGTGTTGCTTATGGGAATATGGGTGAGGGGTCACTACAGGAGTAGATGTGACTCAGGGACAGCTGGGAACTTGGAGCACACTGCATAGCCTGCAGATAGCTCAGCAGGTTAGAGAGTGTCTTTTCCAAGTAGTAGCTAAGCCTGGTCTAGGCAGCTCAGTTGGTTTCTGCTTCTTCCAGGCAGCTGGTCTGGTCTCAGAGTCTTCTTTGCAGCTCAGCTTCCATCAGTCTAGGAGAGATTCTCAGCTTTTATTGCTTGTTCTTGCAGGGGGTAGGAGGGGTAGTGAATCTGGTCAGTTTCAGGGACTTCCTGGAGCTATTTTTTGTTGGTGTTGCTTACCTCCCTGTTTAAGGGACTCCCCTGAAGGACTGAATATTTTAATCTAGGAGGAGACTGTTACACAAGTCTTGAGTCGTGTGTCTGGGGGAGGGGGTGGAGTTCGTTGATGCAGACATCTGAACCCAGGACCTTTAAATACCCAGTTGGGTTGTTGTAACCTCCTGAGCTGTAGTCTAAGCCCCTGATATTCTACCACTGAGCAATATCCCTGAGCACAGTTTGTTTTGAGATAGGGTCTTGCTTTGTAGGGCAAACTGGCCTTGGTCTCTCTATTTCAGATTCCCCCGTCTCAGTTTCACTGGGTGTGAAAATCACAGGTGTGTTCTACTGCACCTGACCAAACACAGCTCAGTGAAGGTTTGGTGGTTTCTTTTGTTGTTGTAGTTTGTTTTGTTTTTTGTTTTTTTTTTAAAGCTTGAGGATTGTTTTAGAACTTGAAGAAAATGGCAAGATAGGTAAACCATGAACTTTGGCAGGGACTGGAGAGAGAGAGAGAGAGAGGCGCCTTTTGAGTTGAGGTCCAATGGCAGGCTCATGTAAGTCTGTAAGCAGTTTTTTTCCGGAATGTGTATGCTTTTCAGGGAAACAATCTCGGAGGATCAGCACAGACGTGCTTAATTCTTAGGATTTCATCTGGAGTCCAAAGAAGAGACCAAAAGAGGTGAAAGGAGAGCTTATGTTTCTTGAGTTCTCAGAAAATTAAAAGGCTTAGTAATGGAGATGTTTAACTTGGGATGGGGGCATTTCTGAGGGGTACATCGTCTCCTTAAGGGGGTAATTATCCCCTCCTATGGCCTCACCATACGTCCAGGTGTGTCAGGTTCCCTTTGGGTTGGTCTCTGGGATGGATGATTGACAGGCCCAGTTGGATTAATTTTAAGGGAGAGGACAATAGTATGTAATATTATTATAATCCTTGGGACTGATTAGAGTGAAGTTGGGTGTAGTGATACACACCTTCATAGTCCCAGCGTTCAGGAGGCAGAAGCAGGTGGATCTCTGTGAGTTCGAGACCAGCCTGGTTTACAAAGTAAGTTCCAGGACAGTTGGGGCTGTTACATAGAGAAATCCTGTCTCTGGAGGGAGGGGGGAGGGGGAGATAGGGTAGGGGAAGAATGTCATGTCTCCCGAGGCCATAGATAGGACTTAGATTCCATTCTATGACTCAGAAAGGAGCTCTTCCTCAAAGGGCCTTGGCAAAGTCCTCAGACCTCCCCATCAACGGGAGAGGTCCATCTTTAGTGACTTCCAAGCTCATTAATGACTGTCTAGCTACCCAATATTTGTCCCACAAGAGTTGAGACCTAACATTTAGGATACGGCTGTCTAAGTGGCGGATCTTCCATCTAAAATGGAGGCACAGAAGGACTGGCGTCTCCACACCTGCTGACTTTCAGGTCCTTGAGGTTGTCTGAGGAGCCAGAGTCCTTCGGAGGGTGGGTCCATTGTAAAAAGACAGCAGGTACAGTAGTGTAGCTCCTGGGGTGAACGGGATCATTACTAATGGGGTCATTACTGTTCGAGCAGACAGAACTCATTTCCGCCACAGAAATCTGGACGCTGTCTTTGTGGACTAAATCTGATTTCGTGGATTTGTGTAAAGCCAGTGAACCACTTAGCAGAATTATCGGGATACACGAACGGCGTTCTGGTGATGGTCAGAGAAAGCTGAGAGCCCTTTGCTCTGACTGCTGTCCCCCGTGTATCTATGGCTCATAGAGGCCTGGAGGCCTGACTTGTCCCTTTAAAGTCCAGTCACCTGTTTTATTTTCCCATTTTCTCGAGTTGTTTGACTTTTGCTGTACTTTCCTGCTGGCTGGTTAAGACTTTGTAGGTAGCTGAAGCTTACTCATTTTTCTTTTTATTGTTAAGGTCAGTTGGGGCTCCCTCAGGGCCTGTTTCAGGGACTTTGGAGATCCCCTTAAGTCTCTTAGTCTTTCCCCTGACAGTTTAGCCATCTGCTGGAATAAGTCAGTCTTCTTGTTGTTTCCCTGGAAGTCCTGAGGGAGTTTCTGTCTGTTGATCATCGTCTTCGCAGAATGTATAATAGACCTAATCTCTGCCTCTCCATGGCTCCTCTAATCTAGAGGGCCCGTAAACTTGCAAGAACTTTCAGGGCCCTTAGGTAAGTGTCCAATCATCCCCTGTAGCCTGGTTGACTCAGGTAGGGACCAAAAGGATGGGTATTCTTTTAGCCCCTGTATTTTCACGGGCTCCAGTCCAAGTTTGGTTGTTGACTACTCCCCACCCCGACCTCCAAGAAGGTCAGTTAGGACAGCCTTGAAGGACTTGGACGGAGAGCGCATTTGATTGCTTTTACCTTTTATAAGGCAGATAGATGGAGCAGGAGGATGATGGTAAACATTTTAATTATTATTTATTTATTTTGATCTTAAAGCTTTTCTTTTCCTTTCTTTTCTCTCTCTCTCTCTCTCTCTCTCTCTCTCTCTCTCTCTCTCTCTCTCTTTCTTTCCTTCTTCCTTTCTTTTTCTTTCTTGGTTTTTCAAGACAGGATTTCACTGTGAATTCTGTTGTCCTCGAACTCCCAGAGATCTACTTGCCTCCGAGTGCTGGGATTAGAGGCGTGCACCACCACTGCCCTATGATCTGAAAACCTAAATTACCAGTGATTGGTAACTCTAACAAGCTGAAGTAAACTCCTAGGAACACTGTGCAGGGACAAGTTCATGTCCTTGTTTTTAAGGCCCGGGGGGTCAAATTCGTCCTGATCGCAGAGAGCACATTTGATGAGTGAGTCGGTAACTGAGGAGAAGGAAGGTTAGGGGGCCTGTGAACTGTGGCTAGTGCATGCACTACTAATCTCAGAGTTACGTTGGCCGATGAGAATAAAGGCCCAAAAGTTTACTGGGAATTGGGTATATGCTGTCCCCAATTCCAGAGTCCTTGGGGTCTAAGTTCCCCCTACTAATGATAGTCGGGACCCACAAGTTGCTTTGAGCAGTGGTGACCAAGATTTACGCTCAAACGCACTTACGCACTCATGCACTTACGCACTCACTTACGCACTTATGCACACACATGCACACACATTGGGGCAGATATAATTGCCTCTTAGATATGGCTTTAATTTCCTTCCTGGAAGAATCTAGAGTGACTGGGCAATCCTAGAAGAGCCTTTTATCCTAGGCACAAATTCGTTGGACGCTTATGACTCTAGGGGGCTCTCCATTCCCTTTAGTACCCAGTTGGTACATTATGTAAAATGTCTCAAGACTCAAAGAATCACCAGTGTTTCTGATATGTTTCCTCTCCAATACATGCCAGCCACCACCAAAGCAAAGGCCCTGAAGCTCACGGGGACAGAGAGAAAGCTTGGAGATCGAATTGGGGGACTAGCCAGAGGGTAGGATACTCGAGCCACCATCAGGAACCTCCCTGAGCTGCAGCGTCTCTGGCCATCCGTTTTGTCCTTGTTTATGATTCTCCTATGGGCGACAAGTGTGTTCTCTTTTGCTGGGTCTCTTCATCTTGCTGTTAAAGGAACTTTGAGGAAACTCATGAAAATTGGCAAGAAAAACAACAGGGCAGAAAATCCATAAATCTTGTTAGCTGCTGGAAGGAGCTGGGGGATACTCAGACCTTTTGACACGAGGTCCAAGGTAGGCTTAGCAATGGAGATTCACAAGCTTCATTACAGGGCGGGAGGTGTCAGCAAAGAAACGCTGGCTAAACGGGTCAAAATGAGTGTGCTTCCCAAAGAAAAGACAGATGAGGGCTGGAGAGATGGCTCAGCCGTTAAGAGCACTGACTGCTCTTCCAGAGGTCCTGAGTTCAATTCCCAGCAACCACATGGTGGCTCACAACCATCTGTAATGGGATCCGACGCCCTCCTGTGGTGTGTCTGAAGACAGCGAGAGTGTACTCATGTACATGAAATAAATAGAATAAGTCATTAAAAAAAGAATTTGGAAGGCAAAGAAAATGCTGATTAAAAAAAAAAGAAAGAAAGAAAAGACAGATGAGAGTCTACTGCTGGTTTGGGGACAACTTGACACAAGGGTCATCAGAGAAAGGAGCCTCAGTTGAGGAAATGCCTCCATGAGATCAAGTTACTGGGAATTGTAAGGCATTTTCTCAGTGATCAATGGGGGAGCGCCCAGCCCATTGTGGGTGGTGCCATCCCTAGGCTGGCGGTCCTGGGTTCTCCAAGAAAGCAGACCGAGCAAGGCAAGTCTTGGAGTCCAGTCAATAAGCAACACCTCTCATGGCCTCGGTATCAGCTCTTGTCTCCGGATTCCTGCCCTGATTCCTCCAGTGATGAGCCATTTTGGTAATGGTGTTTCACCACAGCAATAGAAACCCTCACTAAGACATGGGAAAGGAGCAGTTAGACTTTCTATTAGAATCCAGGAAAGTGAGCAGGCAATGAAATATAAGCAACTTCCTTTATTTATTTTAATTTTTTGAGACAGGGTCTCATTTAGCCCAGGCTGGTCTAGATTATATGTAGCTAAGGATGGTCTTAGATTTCTGACTTCCTGCCTTCAGGGAGTGCTAGGTGTAGTGCTGGGGATTGAACCGGGGGCTGTGTGTGCTAAGAAAGGACCCTGCCAACTGAGATACCTCACCAGCCTTATGGTTTTGATGTAAGCAGCTACCCAAAATGAGACAAAATATTTTCTTCAGGCCTAGAGGGACTGCTCAGAAGCTGAAGAGTGCGTTCTGCTCCTCAGAGGGCCCGAGTTTTTATTTCTAGCCCTCAAGTCAAGTCAGATGGTTCATAAATGCCTGCAACTCCAGCTCCAGGGGGTACCTCTGATACCTTCCTCCCACCTCTGAGGGTACCCGCATGCTTGTGCACGCACCCCATAGAGACATGCATACACCTCAATAAAAAATATAAATCTTAAAAAAATATTATCTCCCTAGAAAATACTCATCGTCCTCCCACTCTGTCCCCATGCAGCCATTTCCTGGTTCCGTTGCTCATTGAGTTTTGCTTTTGTGTGTGTTGTGTGTGTGTGTGTGTGTGTGTGTGTGTGTGTGTGTGTGTATTTTTTTTTTTTTTTTGCCTGATCCTGGACTTCACGGGAATAGAACCAAGCATATCTGGTTTATTTCACTCATACAATGTGTTAAGATTCAATTGTGGTATGTTTGTGGGTAATTTGATTCTTCTATTGTTAAGCCATTTGCTTATCTCTTCTCTCATTAGTGGCCAGGTTAGCCCCTTCCAGTTTGGGGTTAGCATGCGAACATTCTTGGTGTTCACCCAGGAGTAAAATTACTCCCATAGCAGTGTGTGAGAACTGGAGTTGTGAGTGTGTGTATGTATGTGTGCATGTGTGTGTGTGTGTGTGTGTACACGTGTGTGTCCGCGAGCGTGCATGTGTGCGTGCATGCGTGCTTGTGTGTATGTGTGCTACAGTTGTTGAGATGAGTGTCTGTATGTATTGTGTGCAGGTGAGGGAACTAGGTTGTCAAGTTCATTATTGGCTGCTAAGCTATCTCCTGTGCGTGTCTCCCTCAGAGTAGCTTTAGGCATAGATTCCTGGGCTCCAGAGTGTTCTGTGTTATCGACTAGGATTTTCAGACTTGGTTCTTATAGTCAATAATCTAGGTAGATTCAGGAATGTTCCTGGCCTTAAGTATGGCATGGGTCAGGGTGCCAGTGACTGAGAGAGGACAGGAAGGAGGGATGTCTGTAGCAGAGAAAGGAATGAATTGACTTCATTGTTAAGTGTTGCAGAACAGTGCTGGGGGCTGTGGGGGGCGGTGTTGGGAGAAGGGCAGGACGGGCGGAGAAGTTCCATTGTGCAAATAGATTACCAAGATACACAAAGACTGGAGGACAGAGTGGAAGGTGAGCGAGCCAGATCTTGAAAGCCGAGCGGGCAGGAAGCACTGACATTTTACAAAAATTACAAATACGTTTATTGTATGTGCGTGGGTGGTGCCCGTGTGGAGGTCGGTGGGCAGCTGGTAGAGCTTTGTTCTTTCTTCCCACCGTGTGCTTCCTGGGACTCGAGTCAGATGCTCAGGTTTCATGGCCAGCGCCTTAGGCTGCTGAGCTAACTGGCCAGCTCAAGAAACTTCGTCCTCGGCTTCCTTACGTAGCCCTGACTGGCTTAGAAGCTGATATACATGGACCATACTGGCCTTAAACTCGTAAATATCCACCTGCCTCTGCCTCCTGAGTTCTGGGGTTAAGGGCATACAGCACCATGCCCACCCAGCCTAAGAAGTAGGTTTTTGAGACAGGCTTTTTCTATATCGTCTAGGTATCCCAGATTAGCTTCAGTCTCTCTTTGAATTCCCTTGTCCCCATTTCCCAAACATGTACCCCCCTCGCCTGTCTAAGCAGGTATTTTTGTTATATTTTATTTTTTAATATTTTTGATTTTATGTGCGTACGCGCGCGCGCGCGTGCGCATGCGCGCACATGAGTGCAGTGCCTTTAGAAGCCAGAAGAGGGCATTAGATCCCAGGAACTGGAGTTACTGACAGTTGTGAACTAACATGTGGGTGCTGGGAACCGAACCTGGATCCTCTTCCCTCCTTCCCTCTTCCCCTCCCCATCTCCTTTCACCCCGCCTCCTCCCTTCCTCCCCTCTTCCCCGCTCCCTCCTCCCCGTGCTCTCACTTAGACCCTTTTCACATTGGTCCCCTGGTCACATTCATGCCACTTGCGTTCTATGACCCTCCTCAATCCTCAGTCCCTTCCTTTAAACTCTTCACCCTCTCACGCCCTCTCCCCTCCCATTCTAGTTTCATGCCCTACACTCACACTTACAACTAACACATAAGCACATAACTGCGCATCCGTAAATATTAAAGGCCAGGATCAGTGTACGAGAGAGAATGGGAAGTATTCATTTTCCTCAGCCGGAGTGCCTCAATATAATCTCCAGTTTCATTCATTTTCCTGAGGGTTTCATTTTTTATTTGAGGCTTAATAAGATTTCCATGCATATTTATTTATTTATTTTTAAAGATTTATTCATTTATTATATATAGGCACACTGTAGCTGTCTTCAGACACACCAGAAGACGGCATCGGATCCCATTACAGATGGTTGTGAGCCACCATGTGGGTGCTGGGAATTGAACTCAGGACCTCTGGAAGAGCAGTCAGTGCTCTTAACCACTGAGCCATCTCTCCAGCCCTCCATGCATATTTATATATGTTGAATTTTTATGACCACTCACCAGCCGATGCAAGCCTAGGCTGGTTTCATTTTTTTTTTTTTTTTTTTTGTTCTTATGAACAGATCAGCTGTCAACACGGGCAGCCGAGAATCTCTGTCTACGACATAAGGGTCCAGGAATGGTAGACCTGGGGCTTGTGGCTGTTTGTTTTTAGTTTTGTGTGAAACCCTTGCACAGGTTTGCACAGTGGCTTAGTGCGTCTCTATTCTCACCGGCAGAGAACAAGGACCCCCTCTCCCTCACATCCTTACCTGCGTGTGTTATCATTTGAGTTCTGGATGGTAGCCGCTGACTACAGAGGGATGGATCTCCGAAGCCATTTTAATTAGCGTTTCCCTGATGGCTAAGGATGCTGAGCAAAGCCACGCTTTGGTCTTTTGTGTTTCTTCCTTTGAGAACTGCTAGCCCAGTGGCCGTGTATGGATACTTGGCAGGAAGTTTTTGGTGTGTTTACTTTTATTCAAGTCTTTATATAGCGTAGATAATAACTTCCGTCTGAGGCGCAGAGACCGCTGTACCTTGATCATGGAAACCTTTTCCATTATCAATTGTCTTCTTCAACCCACTGTTCAATGTCTTAAAGTTTCCACTGTAAGATTTATTCCTAGACACATTGCTCCTTTATTTATTTCTCCTGAAGCTATTGACAATGGAATATTTCTCCTAATACCTTTCTCAGCGAGTTCATTTTTTTGGTGTATATAAAAAGCTTTTATCTGTTGGTATTTCTAGCTTGCAACTTTACTAAAAATGTTTATCAGATGTAGAGTTTTCTGGTGGAATCTGTAAGGTTTGTTTGTTTGGGTTTTTTTGCTTTGTTTTTTGTTTGTTTTTTTTTTAAATCTTTTTTTAAAAAGATTTATTTATTTTATGTATATGGGTACACTGTCACTGTCTTCAGACACACCAGAAGAGGGCATCAGATCCCATTACAGATGGTTGTGAGCCACCATGTGGTTGCTGGGATTTGAACTCAGGACCTCTGGAAAGAGCAGCCAGTGCTCTTAATTGCTGAGCCATCCCTCCAGCCTGTGATTCGGTATTTTGAGCTTTCCAAGCACACGTGAGGGACCTAATTCTTGACCTCTGCCCCACATGCTCCAACTTCTGCTCCGGCCTCAGGAATTACTATTACTCCTTAGACCCTCTTTCCCCTACTTACAATGTCCCTTTACTTCCTCCCAAGTCTACTCTCTACAGACTCCTACTCGTCCTTCAAGATTCAGTCGAGCCGCTGTCCTTTCTCTGACGTCAGTCTCCGCGTCGTGTCATTGGTGGGGTTAGGTATTCCTGGGCATCCTGCAGGGTGGGCCTCAGCTATGTGTCTGCCAGATGTCACTATTTCTTCCCTCCTGAGCTGTGAGCTGAGAGGGTTTGAGAATTCATGGTTATGAACCACAGAGTTCCTTGGCTGGCGCACACCGGTGCTGGTGTGGCCTGTGGAGATCACGGCCTTGGTTGAGCCTTAACTTGCCCCCCTCCCCCTTTGTTAACTGATATGTTTTTGCTTACCTGTGTGTTAAGTGCACTGTGTGAGCGCCTGGTGTCTGCAGAGGTCGGAAGAAGGTCTTGGATCCCTTGGAACCAGAGTTATAGACAGACGGTTGTGAGCTACCATGTGAGTTTGAGGAACAAACCTAGGTCTTTAGAAGAACAACACACGCTCCTAACTTCTGAGCCGTCCCTCTTCAGCCCCGTGCCTCAGTCCTTGATGGCTGTGAGATCTGAGTCCTGCACCAGAGGTTGGCTACCAGGAATGTTGCCTTCCCTCCTGAGAGGAGGCTGGCCAGAGGCACTGGGGAAGTGAAAGAGTGGTTGAGATTTAGGCCAGACTGGTCACCATTTAGGCCAGAGAGGTCACTATTTCACATGCCTATTTATCCAGAATTATTTCTGAGAATCCTTCCGGATCTAAAAAGAGGAAGTCAGGATAGATCGTCCAAGTCTCTAGCCAGGGCTGGGTTGATCTGATGCCCAGTCTCCACATGGAGACCGCAGAGCTCTGAGGTGCAGACATGGGCTGTGGGAATGTCCTGTGGGAGCAAGGCTCTACCCAGAGTGAGCTAATATGGAGGAGGAACATGCAGTCAAAGAGAGGCCTGGAAGCTGAGGGAAGAGAGGGCTTGGCGCTTCTTAGACGCTGGAGAGAGACAGGCCCTGCAATAAAGAACTCACCTGACTACCCATTGATTACAGGACTCCGGGAGGAGTCTTAGAGTTGATAAGTTCAGAATTGTCTGCAGAGTGGACAGTCTAGAAGTGAAATTGTGTGGTCAATGATTTCCCTATCTTACCTGTATGCAAACTGAGGCTTAGAGTGCGCGTGTCTTGGCCAAAAAATGAAGTGGGAGAAGTGAGTCATGCAAGCCAGCTCTGAATTCCAATGGCGAGGCTTGGAGTCCCTGATAGCTCCAAGGAGAAAGCATGTGTGTGTGTGTGTGTGTGTGTGTGTGTGTGTGTGTGTGTGAGAGAGAGAGAGACAGAGAAAGAGAGAGAGAGAGAGACAGAGACAGAGAGACAGAAAGAGAGAGAGCTAGAGAGACAGAGAAAGAGACAGAGAGACAGAAAGAGACAGAGAGATGCGGGAAATGCTACAGAGAGAAGTTAGGACTAATCTTGTCATACATACACAGCCCCTAAACCCCACCTGGCCACATTCTTGCCGGATAACAGGCCACCATACCTAGATTAAGAGGTGCTGAGAACCAAACTCATGTCTTCTTGGATGTTAGACACTCTCCCCACTGAGCTACAGCCGAGACCCTAGGACTTGCTATTAACAAGACTTTCATTGGCACCCACGGGCCTCTCTCTCCTCGGGAGCCTTGCTCAGGAGGTCAATGGTTCTCAACCTGTGGGTCGAGACCCCTTTGAGAGTCCAATGTCCCTTTCATAGACACCACCTATGATCCTCAGAAAACAGATCTCTATATTGCAATTCATAGCAGTAGCAAAATTTCAGTTATGAAGTAACAATGAAATTAATTCTATGGTTAGAGGGGTCACCACAACACGGGTAACTAACTGTATTGAGGAGCTGCAGCGTTAGCAAGGTTGAGAACCACTAGTCTAGATGCTTTGGTCTGTTTTGCAGCTTAGGCCACTGGAAAGGAGGCTGCGGGCTGAAAGTGAGGTGGCCATATCCTACCTGGTTCTAGGGTGTTTGTGGGAGCCTCAGTTTCCCTGCCAGCCAAACAGCACAGGCCACAGATTGACCCGGCAATCTTCCCGAACAGCTAAACAGAAGACCAAGGGAAATGAATTCTCAAAGCAAAACCCACAGAGAGGAAGTGTCTGCTACTCCCAGAAGAATCCCAACTCGTCAGCTTGTTCTTCCCTGTAGAGATGAGGAAGTCGGTTTCTAGATGCACCTTCCTGAAGACTCACTGTGGCTCTGCCAGGTGTGCAACGTTTGCACAACTTCCCTCACTCCGTTCTTGAGTTTGCTAATTCGCTCAGGTTTGATGGAGCCTTGCTGGGCTCCACAGATGCCTGTGGAGAGGTTAGCTCAGGGGACCGTGCCTCGACATCTGACTGTGCGCTGAGTCTCCCAAGGCATGCGAGACAAGTCCTGATTGCATCTGAGGTGACCAAACGGCTTCCTGCAGATGTGATCTTCACACCTAGAGTGACAAGGGATGAGGCAGAGGAACCCTTGGAGAGCCAACCAGTCCTTCCTGTAGCTGCTCCAGGATGCAGAGAACTCTGTTGGCTGGAGGGCAGAAAGGAAGTCAGGGGAGGCGGCAAGCCTGGTACCTACTGGTCAGCTGCCCAGAGTGGTATTATTAGTGTTAGCAACACCCAGAGAACAACTGCCTGTCTTCCCCCTTCTTCTGGAAGGCGGTGAATGCTTATGTGGAAGTCCAGCTGTCCCTAGGAGGAACTTGTCTGGCATCGGGTTGGGGAGAAGCCAGGACACTCGCAATATCAGCACTTGGCTCCCCAAAGGTAGGAACAGTCTGGGGTTTGCGGATGGATTTCTATAGACCCTTAGGAAAGTCTGGTTTTGTGTGTTAGACAGTACAGTGCAAAGGAAGGTTAAATAATATTTCTAAATGCAAGCTGGAATGAGTGCTTGGGATGACATCTTCAATATGTCCCAAATGAAAATCACCACAGGGGTGCTCAGTGACTGAGTCCAAACACCCCCCTCCCGCCCCGGAAGGTATATCATTCAGAGACTGTGGTGTAGACACTAGAGGGAGACTCCAGCCCCAGGGCAGAGAAGGAACGGGACAGTACATGCGACTTATTCATTGTGTAATGGGTCACTGCCTTCAGGCTGCTTCCTTAGAGTTCAAGGCTGCTCTAACTGACCTGGGTTGTGCATTTTACATTTCATGTGCAGGAGGACTTGAGATGCAGAAGTGGGGGGTGTTTATCTGTTTTGTTCTAGTGGTAGGTGTGGAGTCCTTGACTTCAGCTGGGGCAGTAACCAAGTCTATCTACTAGAGAGGAGGACTTCATGGAGCTGCATGGAACGTCTATGGTGTGTTGGGAGGGGCAGTGGACATGTTAATGACCTCTGAGCCTCAGTGTCCCCAGTGTGAAATGTTGCAGACTTTAGATGTAGGAGGTGTGTGGTGCCACCGTAGTGGAGATGTAATTTCACCAAAGCCCCTGTTATTATATCCTGGCTTCATCTTCTAAGGAGGTTTCCCCAAGTGTGAAAAGCTAGAGGAACTAGACTTTGACCATGCAGCCTTACGGCGAGTCTCTGTGAGGTTCCTTTTAATTGTAATCTCTCTGGGACACTTAAAAAAAAACAGGATCCCCTCTCCCCTTCAACCCTAGCCCAGTGTTGGGGAAAGAACACAGAGCTTGCTGGGTAAGCACTCTATCACTGAGCTGCATACTCAACCTCTGGATATGGAGGTTTAATTAATCAGAAGGAAAGAGGGCCAGGGATGCAGGTCAGTTGGTACAGGACTTGCTGAGCACGCACAAAAGCGTGGGTTTTGCTGACAGCACAGTGTAAATGGTGTACATGGTGGTGCAAGCCTGCTCTCTAAGCACTTGGGAGGTGGGGTCAGGAGGATCAGTACAAGGTCATCATTGGCTACATAGCTAGCCTGGGACACTGGAGACCTGGTCCCCACCATTACATAATCCCCACCCTACATCTTTGATGTACACTATTGAATAAAGCCCACCCCCCAACTCCATTGAGATGGAATTTCACTGTGTAGTCCTGGCTGGCCCCCTGAGTGCTGGGATTAAAGGTGTGAGCCACCATTCCCATAAAAAAATATTCTTTTAAACAGATAGATCTCCCAAACCACCCTAAATGCCCACATGGTTGAGGGCAGGCTACCACCTTTGGGGGATGCGGTTTAGGGACCTCTTCCTCATCCAGAGAAAACACAGCCCCCGCGCCCCCAGGCTGCAGGCAGAGTGGAGGCCCTGTGATGTTAGCAGATGTTTGCCGACTGCTTCTTCCAAAGGTAACACCTTGCTGTGCTGTGTCTGCCAGTTTCCACAGTGTAAATATTTCCACCCTGTCCATTTCCAGTTGCTGCCTGAGAACCAAGGGAAGGTGCAGGGAGAACCCCCAGTGGCGTGGTATTTTCCGTCTGTCTGTCTACATTGCGTTGATAAAGGTGAGCCCAGAGAGATCAGAAAGGACAAGTTACTACTACTCCTTTGTTCTTAGTGTGACTCATTGACTTGTAACCCTGGTTCACGTATCTAACGAAATTTTATTTTGTGTGACCTCTTATTCTTTAATTATTTCTTGTCACACACATATGGATACATTTGTTATAAAAAAAAAAAAAAGTCATCTACCAGAGTTGAGTTAGTATATGTGTTTGGGGCTGATGGCTTGCTCTGTGTTCTGATTGATTGGGGTGGGGGCCACCTCTCTGGGCCTCCTCGAGCTGAAGTGGCTGTATTGAGAGAGCTCCTAGATTAGGCCTCCTCTGTTCTCAGCCACTTGGTCATGATCCTTTGAGTGAGACTGTAGTGATATCAGAGGTGGGGAATACATGTGTAAGCCCAGTCCTGAGGAGGTGGAAAAAGGAGAGAGATCAGGAGTCTAAGGCCATCCTCATCAACATTAAATTAGAGGCTAGCCTGGGCTACAGGGGGCCCCCGTCTAAACACACACACACACACACACACACCCCTTTCATTTGCTCTATAACTCCTCTTGACACTTGTGTGTCCTCTCTTTATCTACTTTCCATCTGCTG
Source organism: Rattus rattus (assembly GCF_011064425.1). Lineage (NCBI taxonomy): Eukaryota > Metazoa > Chordata > Mammalia > Rodentia > Muridae > Rattus > Rattus rattus. Next base: position 181,428 of record NC_046158.1, read on the forward strand.
CTTTAGATCGGCTTCCAAGCACCCCTCTAAAGCCTACACGTTGAAGCTCTGTTCCCACAGTGGGAACTTGAAGAAGCGGACCCAGATGAGGAAGGTCTCCGGTCACTGCAAATGTGTACTTGATGGAACATTAGGTTCCTCGCTGAAAGGAAAAGTACCAGCCCGGGACACCAAGACAAGGTTCTCAGCACCAAGATTTATTTGTCCCAGAGGAACAGAGGGCAGGGAGTAAGAGACAAAGACAGGAGACCGAGGGTGAGGGAAGAAGGAAGAGGAGGAAGCAGTATTTGGTTGGGGGAGGGTGGCTGAGGTGAAGGACTCTCTGGGTAGAGAGGAGACCGACGTGACGCACAGGCAAATGGAGGTTTATCAAGGTAGTTTATAAAGAGAAAAGGGAAACCCTGTGTAATTTTGACCGGGCATGTTAAACAGGTGAGCCAAAGGGGCTTTGATTGCCGGACTTCGATACTGTGATAGCTGGACCTTGGTAGTTGGCCTCAGGAGGAGGAAGTGGCTGAACAAAGGACTAGACATTGGTTGCCGGTTTTAGGAAAGCAAAAATCTAATGGTTTACCAAGGCAGAGAGATGGGGGTAGGGCAAGGCCACCCAGAGCCACATGCTTGAATGGGCTAGTGTACCTTCACTAGACCCTTTGCTTCGTCCTGTGTTTTAGATGAAATGGAATGTAGTTGTGTGTGTGTGTGTGTGTGTGTGTGTGTGTGTGTGTGTGCGTGTGTGTGGTGGGGGACATGTGTGGGAGAGTGCTGTGGAGGCCAGGGAAGGGCATCAGATGCCCTAGAGCTGGTGTTACACGTGGTTTCGAGCACCTAGTGTGGGTCTTGGGAACCAGATTTTGATTACAGCAGCAAGCACTTTCAGGCCCTGAGCTGTCTCTCCAGACCTTTTTCTTCTTTTTCTCATGTAGCCCAGGCTCCCTAGGTATCCAAGGCTGGTATTAATCTGCTGACTCTGTGCTGGGATCATAAGTATATGCTATCAGGACACCTCGTTTTCCTCTTCTCTCCTCTTCCAGGCCATGATATAAATGACATTCCTCTCTGATAGGGCTCAGCAGTTAAGACTGAGGCTGCTCTTCCAGAGGTCCTGAGTTCAATTCCCAGCAACCACATGGTGGCTCACAACCATCTGTAATGGGATCCAATACCCTCTTCTGGTGTCTGAAGACAGCAATGGTATGCTCATATACATTAAATAAACACACCTTAAAAAAAAAAGAGCTGTTGAGTTCCCAAAGCAAAAGGTCATCAACTCTGTATTGAAACGTCAAAAAGAATGATTTAAAAAGCCTCTCTCTTTATAAGCTGAATAGCTATCCCTATTGTTACAGCAGCAGAAAGTTAACACTTGCCAAGTGTAGTCTGAGTGCCCCGAGGGCAGACAGCTCGCCTGCTGGCTTCACCTCTGAGTCCTGGACTTAACCAGACCTGTCCTGCAAAGGTTGATGGAGCAGCTGTAGGGCAAGAAGCCTCCAGACTTCCTGCCTTCCCGCCCTTGCTCTGAGCGGCATCTTTCCTGGAGCCTCAGTTTACCTGTCAAGGAGAAGGGTTTGAGAATTGTTGCTTAGCATTTCCTTCAGCTGTGAAGCTTTCCTGTGACAGCTGAGCATCCGCAGCAGTCAGGGGTGAGTGGGGTGAATGATGTGGTCGTAGGACCACCACGAATTGCACGTTGTGTGTTCAGAACAGGCCAGAGTGGAGTCCTGAGATACAAGTTGGGGGCCAGCACCTCTGGTTCAGGGCACGGTCGTTGTCTTCAGACGCACCAGAAGAGGGCATAGGATCCCATTACAGGTGGTTGTGAGCCACCACGTGGCTGCTGGGAATTGAACTCAGGACCTCTGGAAGAGCTGTCAGTGTTCTTAACCACTGAGCCATCTCTCCAGCTCCCTGATCATTTGCTTTTAAATTGGGTTTAGCTCATTGTGTGTTCAGAGCCTTTCACTGTTGCAATGGTTTTGTGGCTCATTCCTGCCTTAAGACACCACTACGTGGGACCACAAACCACTGTGTGAAGCCTTAGTGTGCAAGACCACCAAGGGATTTGCTCCACATCTGGCTTACCAGGAAATGGTTACAGTGTTATCTAGTTAATCAAAGCTCCTGCTTGCAAAAGGTCAAGTACCGGCTGCTTCAAACAGCCCTGGCTCAAGCTGTACTTCCAGGAGCCAGGACCATTGACTACGCTCGTTGCTGTGGAATCCCCTTAAGGATTCCATTGGGTGTTCAAGGCAGCTGTTGCCAGCATGAGGGTAGGCGGGGTTAATAGGATGACAGACAGTCATTTTGTTCACAGCAGCCTGGGCAGCAAGAGTCTGATGGCTGTTAATTAGGGAATCAAGGTCTTTTCAGGAGCAGGAGTGTCAGAAGAAATGCCCGCAGTATAGTAAAAAGGACACAGCAGCGTTGTGACTTTGATGGATTCTTTGAACAGTGCTTACTTACTATTTGCTCAGTGTCTCGGGGAGCATTGGGTCCCCTGGCACTGCTTCCAAACAACATGGCAGAGATCCAAACTGAGTGACCTCAAGGGAGTCACCTGAGTACCTGAGGGCGGTACTGATTCTCGGGACTAGTCATTTTCCTCCTCCTTGACCAGTGGTTATTGCATACTGAATTCAAAATGGCTTCCCTCTGGTACCCGTGGTTAGTCCTGGCCTAGCTTTCTGAGCTCAAGCTCAGAGGGCGCTGACCTTCTCAACAATGCTGGGCGCGCCTTCCTTGGAGCCAGCTGAAGAGGCAAGGTTGTTTCCTTTGTTGCTAGGCAAGATGTGCGTGGGTCAGGGGAAAGGTGATTGACCTGGGTGCCTGGCTCGCTCAACGGGAACAGCTCTGACTTGAACCCACAACCTGCTAGGACCCAAAAGCCAGAACACAGTCCTGCTCACTGCGTACTGCTTTCTGTCTTAGCACTCAGGGAACTGGTGTTTCGATTATTACAGTAAAATGACTCAAATTTCAGAGTTCTGTGGGCCACAAGGCGAGGGCCACTGCCCTGGAAGACACACAACGTCCCTTTGCTTTTATTTTTCTCTTCTACCATTACAGCAGGTACAGCTGTGCCTGATTTCGATGGGGGCTGTGCTGGGGCAAATCCGTAGTGACTGGAAAATAAATATCATAAATCGAAAATTTGTTTGCTGGAGGATCACCTGGCTCAGGGCTGTACGTGGAGGTCCAGTCCGCGGCAGGCCTCTCCATACCCAGCAGCCAGCCCCCTCATCCCGGTGCTTTGGGGCAGTGTCTAGGATTTCCTGCCTCTCCTCCCATGCAATTTCCTTTTCCTGCTCTGCTGGGCTCAAGTTGAGGTTCAGATCTGCTTTCTCAGAGGGATGCTACTGGGGCATGGTCTTCACTGCCCGAGTTATGCTCACCGCTTCTGGAGAGGGGCAAGCTGGGAGAGGGAGGTGGTCCAGGAACCTAACTCTCTCGGTAGCTCGCGCTTACCTTTACTTGTTCATCACGATAGATACCACGCTGTGGGCGCTTTTGAAGTCTTTGCCTGCTCCTCACGCAGCTAGGTGGTAGGGATGGATAGTGCTCTGGCCTTACAAACGGGGGAAAATGAGATACACAGACTAAAGAATGCTCTAAAACCACATGGGAAGAGAGGCGCTTGGGACACAGGCAATGAGCTGGAGCACACACAGCGGGGAGAAAGGAAGTCCAGCCTACAAAAGGGCGGGGCCTCTGAGGTCACTAGGCCAGACTGAGCTCGTAAGAGCCGAGCCCCTCCACCCAGCCTTCTTTGGTGCCCACTAGCCTCAAATCTGTTTGTTCCGTGCTGCCAGCCTCTTATGAATGGGTGAAGTGCGGTGGCCAGGGAACCCTGAAGAGGAGGGTGGTGGCCTGGGACCCGGCGCTGGGGCTTTGGCAGGGACAGCAGCTCCTCTTTGGTCCCCTTTTAGGCAGCTTATGCCACAGTGCCTGCCACACACTGCTTGCCTGCTGCTCACACTTCCTGTTTGCTGCTGGGACCCAAGTGGAACTTTGAGTGAAAGATGAGGGGGGTGGAGGGTGCCTCCTAATCAAAATTGTACCAGTTGGAGGTGGAAAGATACCAAAACAGGCTAAACTTTCCTTTCGTAGCTAGGGAAACTGAGGTGAACAGAGGTCCAAATCGTGTGAGAACCTGTCCTGGCCCCCACGGTTTGCCAGAAGTCCTGATGTGAGATTATGAAACCGTCAGGGGACTCCACGTTTCCACATTCCACAGCTGAGGAGTTGGGGCTGGCACAGGTGTCTGGCTGGCCTGGGAGGAGACTTGAAGTGAGATGAGCTCTGTGAACAAATTATTTTCAAGTCAACACCAGCAAGCACATTCGAAGCCTCCTCTCCTGGCTGACGGGCAGTTTATATCTACCACGGGAGTATGTGGGGTGTGTGTGTGTGGGGGGTGGACCTCAAGCAGTCAGTTGCACGTGTCCAGACAGTGGCCCGAGCATGAGAGGGAGTAACCTGGCAAGTAACTTGTTGGCAATGAGTGGCAAAAACCTGGGGGGTGAGAGGGTGGTGACTGGGTAAGAGTGGAAGGCTGATTCTTATCTACTGCCTTTTCAGAACAAGGGTGGCCAGAGTCAACTTTGGTGCTGTCCTGCTACCTGTACTCTGGTTTAAGGGAAGAGGCAGGATGTAGTCTCCTAACTAAAGAGGAGCAGCCGCAAGGGCTACAGTACTAAAAAACGGGGCTCCCCCCTCATGCCACGATAGAGTTGGAAAACCCTAAAGCAGAAGAGAAATAGATTAGATGTAGAACACATGCAAGGCCATGTCTTGCACTAGTAGAGCGTGCGTGCACACACACACACACACACAGATACAGACATGCACACGCAAACATGCACACACAAAACATGCACACACACACACACAGATAAACACGCATGCGTGTACAAACATAGCAGAAATCTGTAAGGCTAGCTGTCTCTTAACTGATCTTGAGCAGTGTGTTAATGGCCCTTGAGCCTCCATGAAGGTTGATGGCCAAGTAAACGCTTACGCTTAGGCGCCAGATCCGGGAACAGACTGTAGGCCCCTCTCTCTTTTTTTTTTTTTTTTTCTTTTTTTTTGGGGCTGGGGAATCGAACCCAGGACCTTAGGCCCCTCTCTTTGAGTGGAGCCTCAGTGAGTGTGGCTGCCGTTCTAATCTCCAGCCCCTTGTTTTATTTTCTGTATCCCTATAACCTGACACCAGTCGAGTTGCTAACTACGTTTTGGCAGCTACCCCTATCCTCCGCCACTCCCCGCACCCCGCACCCATGAAGACTGTTTTAAAGGAATAGCACGGGGCTTACCACCACCCCCCCACACACACACATCAGCCCTGCAACGTGGCACCCTTCTTCCCACTGGAGCTCTTAAGGACACTGCCGCACATTGGGGGGTCAGTGGGGCTCACTCTTCCCAGCAGACAGACAGACAGACAGGCTGGCTGCCTTCAGTTTAGTCCTCTTCGGAACATTGTCTCAGTTTATGTGGCCTGGAGCAGGCTGGAGGGGTGCAGGCCCGTTCTTCACGTGGGGTTCTATGCCATATGGGACCTTTGCAGAAGCAGAGGGGACAGAAAGTTACGGACAAAGTGGCTTTCCGAGCTGCGGTGAGTTACGTCCTGTAGGGAGAGGAAAAAATAATCCCCGTTGGCACCCAGTCTCCCTACTTCCCCTTTCTCTCCTGGGTTTGTGGTGGAACTTTCCAAGCCAGACAGCTTCTGGGGAGGCTCATTAGAAGATTTATTTTGGTTCCATTTTTATCTGGAATTTACTTAAATACAGATGAGAACCGGGAGGGCTTAGACACAAAGACCACGTTGCCTGCCGCTTGTTTCTGTTAGGGGAGCAGCTTGGATTGTGCTTCACTTGGTGTTGGTGGACTGGGCTCCCGTTGCAAAGGGGTGACAGGAAACATGGCTCGAGTTTATGCAAAGTCAACGGTGCTCTGTTACTTTTGAGTGTCGGAGAACCATGTAACTTACTTAAATACTTTTTTTTTTGGTCTGGTTACAAAAGTCCCATATTCTCGTCACAGACCTTGCCGATGCAGAGAGCAGAGCGGAAGCACTGGCCATCCTTCCACAGGCAGAGACCCCCTCCTCCCTCTGTGTCCCTATCTCTTCTCCCCTCACCTTCTTCCTCCGGTCGGTTTCTTTTGCTTCCAGGCCTTGCCTTCTCCTTACAGTGTTAGCATTTTATGGGGTAGCATGAGGGGTTTGTCCAGTGTCTGCCTCTTCCACAGGGCTAGGCACACAGTAGGCACTTGGTAATTATTTATTGCTCGCAACAGGATCTGGTGCATCTCCAGTATTTAGAGAACAGAAAAGCCCAGATAGGCAGGTGCGGGTACCCGAGGGCCTTGGGACTCAGCACTGATTTTTCTGATAAGTCCAGCAGTCTGGTGAGATGGGGGAGACTGTTCTGAGGTTATACCACAGCAGCTTGTTGCAGCCAGGGGTTTCCCAATATTTACAGAGTGCTGCTGCCTGAGAGTCTTTTGGGCACCTACAGCTTATATAATATGTTTAGTATAGAGTGCAGGGAACAGTTAGCATGTGAGTGCCACCAGGGCCAAGCCAGCACACAGATGCTAAAACTGTCTGTAGGGGTGCCCACCCTGAGATGGGTTCTGCCAGTGTTGTGTATCGAGGTAGCTGCTATAAGCCATTCCTACCCCATCTTCGAACCAGTAACTGGTACTTCCCGGTGAGCTTACTGGATGCTGAAAGTTGGGGTTTTTTTATTGAGGAAGCAGGAGACATGTTAATTTATGATGAGTGTTACAAAGGGAACACATTGCCTAAGTTCAAGGCCAACCTAACTGAGGGAGGGCGAGAGTAGGAGCCCCTGCTTTTTATAAATTGCCTTTAAGCCCAGCATGGTAGCACACGCCTCTGATCACAGCACTCAGGAGGCAGTCAGACTGTGAGTTTGAGGTCTGCCTTAGTCTATATAGTGGGTTGAAGGCTAGCCAGGGCTACATAGTGAGATCCGTCTTTAAAAAAAGAAAAGAAAAGAAAAGAAAGGCTTTGAAAGGTTGAATTTATTTATCTATATGTATACCAGTCTTTTTACTTATAAAATCTAGTTATAATTGTTCTACGACTAAAAGGTGGGGAAAACATTTATTTATTTATTTTTACTCTGTGTGTGTGTGTGTGTGTGTGTGTGTGTACACAAATGCAGGCACTATGGTATGCAGGTGGAGGTCAAAGGATAGCTTGTGGGAGTCCAGGTATAGAACTCAGGTTGGCAGGCTTGGCCACAAGTGCCTTTACCCACCGAACTGTCTCTCTGGCCTCATCACTGGAGATGACCAAAGAATCATTTACCCTGGAGCAGCCAAGGACTGTGGATTCTCTGCCTTGAAAGAGGACAGAATCTTCCGTGTGCCTTGGGTTCCTTTGGGGTCTGAGAAAGCAGTCAGGTCTCTTTGAGATTTATATATGTGTGTGTGTGTGTATGTATGTATGTATGTATGTATGTATGTATGAGGTATGCAGGGGGAGAGACGAGCTGAGGCATCTGCAGAGCAGATAAAAGAACTGATTCTTGAAGCTGCCTCTAGAAGGTGGTAGAACGCACTGGGCTGCCATCTGTACAATGGGTTGACCTTAGCACGCAGAAATAAATAGGAGTGGAATGAAGGGAGAGTCATGTGCTCAGGAGCCTGCCTGGCGAAATCTGACTCGTCAGTGAAGAGCATTTTCAGTGCCTGCTGTTGCTGTAACCGTCCAAATTAATGTGATTATTTGAGCTACAGATCCTTGGTCTTCACATTCACAGCCTGAAGTGGGGGAGGAGACAGGCACGGCGGTTGCTGAGGGGAGAAGTAAGGGTTGCTAAATTGATGCCCAGCCAAAGGCCAGGGGAATTCAGCAAGGGAAGTTCTCCGTGCTGCCCAGGCCCAGATGCTTCTGGCTTTGACCCTGATGGACATAAGTGAGATCTGAACTTGTTTCCCCTCTCTGTACGACGGGGTTAATAGAATGTGCTTCACGGGGGCTGTGGGGGTTATTAGGTTCCCCGTCCCTCCTTTGTCCATGCCCGCACTGACACGGCAGGCACCGAGAACCAGGTGTGAGTGGATCATTCTTGTTAAGAAAGAATGCCAATTCTGTTGTTTTATCCACCGAATATATACCTTAAGTTGACCGGATGGAAAAGTCTAGGAAGCACAGTGGGAAACCTCTGCTTAAGGCTCAGTAACAAAAGACCGAATAAGTACGTGCCCCAAATTTACTGGGGAGAAATCCCCGGAAGACCGGTGTAAGTCTCAGGAACAAACACTGAGAACAAAAGACAGGACCTAAGGTGTAGGCCCAGGTGTGTGGGATATGGGGCCAGGGCTTTCCATCATCCAGGCTCAGCAGGGGTCAAACCCTGCAGGGGACCCAGGAGGCTCTGACACTCCCTGAGTTAGTACTTGAATCTGCAAGTCATCCTGGGGGTTGCACCCATTCAAGGAGCTTGGCAATCACCTTCTTGAATCTGCTCTGAGGCACAAAGAAAGTGAGGCCTAGAGGTCTGTGCGAGCAGTTAAGTGCTTGGGGCCCACGCCCATTTTGTTGGTCTGATTAGCCACACAGCCTTACCCAACCAACTCCAGCGGGCCAGGAATTGAGATCTTGCCATGAAGGCAGAGAGAGCTGGAGATCCTAGTCAAACAACACTAAAAACTCTCCGAGGTTGGGTGTTCCTTTCCTTCTGTGCTAAGCTTACTGACAACAGTTCAGGAAGCTGAAGACTATGTTGGGTTCCCCTCCACAGAGCAACCTGTGGGCTTTTTACTCAGAAGACTGGGAAACCACAACCATAGAAGAAAAACCCCAACACTGCTTCTCAACAGAGAAAGAAAAGGTATTTCAAGGGCCGTCTGCTGACACTTTTGGAGGAACAGAGGAGTGAAGTCAGCTAGGTGACCATGAAGGGGCCAGTAGTACCCACTAAGAGTCTGAGGCCCCTTGAGGGGCCTGCGGGGAAGGCAGAAGCAAGGCGATGAACTGGGTTTCTAGATGGTTCTTAGACCCAGCTGGGCTGCGGTTGGTAATGGAGTGCCTCTTCCGGGTTCTGCCTGCATGGGCTGACAGTTCTCACAGTGCAGTGCCTCACCTGCTTTGTCACTGAGAGTGAAGCTCACTTTTGCAGTGGCCTGCGCTTCCATTAGAGGGCCCAGAATGGGGCTGGGGGGAAGCAGAGCGGTGTGGCCGTTTCGGGAGTGTTTCCAGACACGGTTGAGCACGTTTAGGAAGACAGCAGCAGAAGCCAGTCCCCAGCCCCTTCCTCGTTCTCTGTGGTTTCCTAGGTTGTCCCGAGGGACAGTTTGGATGGCAGCGTCTTTACCTCATGTCGAGTTGTGCTGCATGTGTCCTTCCTTTCCTTCCTCTCCTTCCTCCACACCTCAGTTTATTCACCTGTAAAATGGTATAGCTCAGAAGATCGGGGGCATTGCTTGAGAGGGAAGGAATCCAGAGTAGAGGCCAAAGTCCTCTTAAAATCCATGGAGCTCAAAGCTCCTGGTGAGGGAGCCCTGGATATTCCCCTCAGCAGGGGGATGATTGGCTTCAAGACCCGTGTTTCCCACTGGACACTGAGGTCCATGGGACCCATGAGCTGGACCACTGTGGAGCCTGGCACCGGCCAGGTGTTGATCCTGGTACAGAACAGATGTTTACCTAACAGATGAGTAAACGGACCAATACTTAGCCTCCTCTGATTTGCACCAGGGGCTGCTTTCGGATTTTTTTTTTTCTTTTTTCTTTTTTTCTTTTTTTCAGAGCTGGGGACCGAACCCAGGGCCTTGCGGTTGCTAGGCAAGCGCTCTACCACTGAGCTAAATCCCCAACCCTGTTTTTTTTTTTTTTTAAATTATCGTTTGCTAGACAAGTGCTCGACCACTAATCTTCCAGATTAAATACATTCGTGTGTGCATGCGTGTGGTTGAGGGGAAAGGCTGTGGAAGTTGGCTCTCTCCTTCTACCATGTAGGTCCTAGGGATTTAACTCATGTCACCAGGTGTGGCGTGACAGCGAGCGCCCCTAACCCACTGAGTCATTTTACTGCTTCTGTTTGCAGACTTCTCATGGGATACGAGGAGGTAAGAAGGAGCTCTTGGCTTTGCCTGAACCCAGCATCCATTCTCCCCAAGTCATTTGGGAGAGCCACCAGAGTCCCTGGGGTTTTCTGCTGAGGGAGCCATGGCCCTGCCTCCATCCAAGGCCATGGTCAAGGCTTGGGTGGCGAAGGTGATTCAGAAGTGTTCCGAGAGTTGCTCAGTCCATGCCAAGGCTGGGCTAGCTGTTTTCAGGGCACGGTACACAGTGGACTCTGGATACGCAGAGCGAAATGTGCCGGAGCCTGTGAGGGAGAGTTCTGGGAGAATCATCAGTGCGACCCGAGAGAATGTTATTTTTATGGGGAATTGTTAAGGCAAGCTCTGCCAGCACTACGGGGGTGCCGCCTCTTTCCGACTCTGAGAGAGTGGCTTTGCTATTCTCACTTTACAGGCTGGCAGAGACACCACGTCTTCAGAAGCCCAGCTTGCCCGAGGTCACTCAGTCAGTACCCGAGGCTCTCCTGTAGATGTAGGCTCCACTTCAGGCGGATAGGGAGGCCGGCACAGTTTGTTCCTTAGGCACCAGGGACGGTAACACAAGCTGCTGTTTCCTAAGTACATCTTGGGTTCCGTGAACTTTACAGATGGGTTTGTTGATCTTCTGGGGAATTCAAAAACTAAAAACAATTAAAAACTAAATGGCTTTTTAAAAATAGGATATCTTGCTGTATTGCCCAGGTTGACCTGGATTCCGAGGCTCAAGAAATCACCTCTTTAAAGATGTTGTGATTTTAGATTTGAGCCACAGAAGCATCCCCTCATCCTACCCCATCCTCCTTCCACAGTGCTAGGGCTCCAAGACCTCGCTCATGCTAGGCAATTAAGTGTCTCAGCACACGCTATTACTGCTGTTTTATAGGTTAGTAAACAGGCTCAGGGAGTGGATGTCCAGGATCACAGGGCGAGAAATGTTCCAGTGTGTGAAGAAGACCTGTCCCAAGGACAGACAGAAAAAAAAACATTTCCCAGTGGCCTGAATTTGAGTTTTTCTGTTTGTTTGTTTCTTTGTTCATGGTGGTTTTATTTTTAAACTTTCTGCTACCTTCTATTAGATATGAATTCCTGAAAGCGTTTTTGTTTGTTTGTTTGTTTGTTTGTTTTTTTTGTTTTTGTATTTTTTTATGCTTGAGTCAATTATAAGAGATCAAGCAAAATTATAATACGAGGGGGGAAAAAATCCAAGACAGAACAATCTCAGGATTTTCTAGTAAATTCTTAGATTTGAATACCCCTGGGCCTTACACTGCTCCCTCCCTTTGAGTCAGCCTGTCTGTCTGCCCCTCTCAAGCATCGAATCAGGCAAGTTGCAGAAGTTATGAGAGAGAGGCAGGGACGG